>NW_028181320.1:0-136413 GCF_964211825.1 Aythya ferina | reverse complement strand
ACCGATATTTTTTGGGGTGTTTTTGGACGTGTTTTTGGGGTCTCCATTAGGTTTTGTTGTGTTCTTGTTGGTCATTATGTTAAATAGGTGTGGATTGTGGGTTTTGGAGAAGATCAGGTCGGTTTAGGGTGGTTTGGGGTGGATCTATGGTTTTGGCGGATTTTCTTCCAGTTTTGGGGGTGATGCCGTTCTTGTTTGGGGTGCTTTTGACGTTTTTTGGGGTCTCTGTTGGGTTTTGTTGGGTTCTCGTTGGTCATCATAGTGGAAAAGTGTAAATTGTGGGTTTTGGAGAACAGCAGGTAGGTTTAGGGTGGTTTTGGGGTGGATCTATGGTTTTGGTGTATTTTCTTCGAGTTTTTGGGGGTGATGCCGTTCTTGTTTGGGGTGTTTTTGACGTTTTTTGGGGTCTCTGTTGGGTTTTGTTGGGTTCTCGTTGGTCATCGTGTTGGAAAAGGGTAAATTTTGGGTTTTGGAGAACATCAGGTAGGTGTAGGGTGGTTTTGGGGTGGATCTATGGTTTTGGGGGATTTTCTTCCAGTTTTGGTGGTGATGCCGTTCTTGTTTGGGTTGTTTTTTTATGTTTTTGGGGTCTCTGTTGGGTTTTGTTGGGTTCTCGTTGGTCATCATGGTGGAAAAGTGTAAATTGTGGGTTTTGTAGAACTTCAGGTAGGTTTAGGGTTGTTTTGGGGTGGATATATGGTACTCAGCTTTTTTTTTTTTTTTTTTTTTTGGGGGGGGGGGGGGATGATCCTGGACTTTTTGTGTTGTTTTTGACGTGTTTTGGGGTGTCTGTTGGGTTTTGTTGTGTTCTCGTTGGTCATCATGGTGGAAAAGGGTAAATTGTGGTTTTTGGAGAACATCAGGTAGGTTTAGGGAGGTTTTGCGGTGGATCTATGGTTTTGTTGTATTTTCTTCCAGTTTTGGGGGTGATGCCATTTTTGTTTGGGGTGTTTTTTAAGGTTTTTGGGGTCTCTGTTTGGTTTTGTTGGGTTCTCGTTGGTCATCATGGTGGAAAAGTGTAAATTGTGGGTTTTGGAGAACATCAGGTAGGTTTAGGGTTGTTTTGGGGTGGATATATGGTACTCAGTTTGTTTTTTTTTTTTTTTTTTGGGGGGGGGGGGGGGATGATCCTGGACTTTTTGTGTTGTTTTTGACATGTTTTGGGGTCTTTGTTGGGTTTTGTTGTGTTCTCGTTGGTCATCGTGTTGTAAAAGTGTAAATTGTGGGTTTTGGAGAATATCAGGTAGGTGTAGGGTGGTTTTGGGGTGGATCTATGGTTTTGGTGTATTTTCTTCCAGTTTTGGGGGTGATGCCATTTTTGTTTGGGGTGTTTTTTAATGTTTTTGGGGTCTCTGTTGGGTTATGTTGGGTTCTCGTTGGTCATCATGGTGGAAAAGTGTAAATTGTGGGTTTTGTAGAACATCAGGTAGGTTTAGGGTTGTTTTGGGGTGGATATATGGTACTCAGTTTTTTTTTTTTTTTTTTTTTTTTTTTTGGGGGGGGGGGGGGATGATCCTGGACTTTTTGTGTTGTTTTTGACGTGTTTTGGGGTCTCTGTTGCGTTTTGTTGTGTTCTCGTTGGTCATCATGGTGGAAAAGGGTAAATTGTGGGTTTTGGAGAACATCAGGTAGGTTTAGGGAGGTTTTGCGGTGGATCTATGGTTTTGGTGTATTTTCTTCCAGTTTTGGGGGTGATGCCATTTTTGTTTGGGGTGTTTTTTAAGGTTTTTGGGGTCTCTGTTTGGTTTTGTTGGGTTCTCGTTGGTCATCATGTTGGAAAATTGTAAATTGTGGGTTTTGTAGAACATCAGGTAGGTTTAGGGTGGTTTTGGGGTGGATATGTGGTACTCAGTTTTTTTTTTTTGGGGGGGGGAGGGGGGGGATGATCCTGGACTTTTTTTGTTGTTTTTGACGTGTTTTGGGGTCTCCATTGTGTTTCATTTGGTTTTCCATGGTCATCATGTTGTAAAAGTGTAAATTGTGGGTTTTGGAGAACTTCAGGTAGGTTTAGGGGGAGTTTTCACGTGGATTCATGGTATTTGGGGTTTTCTTCTTTTTGGGGGAGTGATCCTCTTGTTTTTTCGGGTGATTTTGAAGTGTTTTGGGGTTTCCGTTGCGTTTCGTTGAATTCCTAATGTGTTTTATGGTGGTTGGGAGTGTGCTTTGGGATTAGGAGAACATCAGGTAGGTTTAGGGTGGTTTTGGGATTGGATCCTTGCTTGTTGGGGATTTTCTTCCAGTTTTGGGGATGATTCCGTTCTTGTTTGGGTTGTTTTTGACGTGTTTTGGGGTCTCTGTTGGGTTCCGTTGGATTTTCCGTGGTCATCATAATGGAAAAGTGTAAATTGCTGGTTTTGGAGAACTTCAGGTAGGTTTAGGGGGACTTTTCGCGTGGATTCATGGTATTTGGGGTTTTCTTCTTCTGGGGGGAGTGATCCTCTCCTTTCTTCGGGTGATTTTGTAGTGTTTTGGGGTTTCCGTTGCGTTTCATTGAGTTCCTAATGTGTTTTATGTTGGTTGGGAGTGTGCTTTGGGATTAGGAGAACATCAGGTAGGTTTAGGGTGTCTTTGGGGTGGATCTATGGTATTTGGGGTTTTCTTCTACTTTTTGGCGTGATCCTGTTCATTTTGGGTTGTTTTTGACGTGTTTTGGGGTCTCCGTTGGGTTTTGTTGTGTTCTTGTTGGTCATTATTTTAAATAGGTGTGGATTGTGGGTTTTGGAGAACATCAGGTAGGTTTTAGTGTTTTTGGGTGTTATATCATGGCGGGGTTTTTTTGTTTTATTTTTTTTTTTTTTAGTATCTGGGTTGATTTTGGGGTTGTTTTGAGTTTTTTGGTTCTCCGTTGTGTTTCGTTGGGTTTTCCGTGGTCATCATGGTGGAAAAGGGTAAATTGTGGGTTTTGGAGAACAGCAGGTAGGTTTAGGGTGGTTTTGGGGTGGATCTGTGTTTTTGGGGGATTTTGTTCCAGTTTTGGGGGTGATCCCGTTCTTGTTTGGGGTGTTTTTGACGTGTTTTGGGGTCTCTGTTGGGTTTTGTTGGGTTCTCGTTGGTCATCGTGTTGGAAAAGTGTAAATTGTGGGTTTTGGAGAACATTAGTTAGGTTTAGGGTGGTTTTGGGGTGGATCTATGGTTTTGGCGTATTTTCTTCCAGTTTTGGGGGTGATACCGATATTTTTTGAGGAGTTTTTGACGTGTTTTGGGGTCTCCATTACGTTTTGTTGGGTTCTTTTTGGTCGTAATGTGAAATAGGTGTGGATTGTGGGTTTTGCAGAACATCAGGTAGGTTTAAGGGTTTTTTTAGGGTTAAATCATGGCCTTTTTTTTTTTTAAGAACAGCTTTTTTTTTGGTTGTGTTTTTGACGTGTTTTGGGGTCTCTGTTGGGTTTTGTTGGGTTCTCGTTGGTCATCATGGTGGAAAAGTGTAAATTGTGGGTTCTGGAGAACATCGGGTAGGTTTAGGGGTACTTTTGGGGTGGAACTATGGGTTTTTGTCTTTTCTTTCATTTTGGGGAATGATCCTGTTATTTTTGGGGTGTTTTTGACGTGTTTGCGGGTCTCCGTTGGGTTTCGTTGAGTTTTCCGTGGTCTTCTTGTGTTAAAAGTGTAAATTGTGGCTTTTGGAGAACATCAGGTAGGTTTAGGGTGGTTTTGGGGTGTATCTATAGTTTTGGGGGTTTTTCTTCCAGTTTTGGGAGTGATGCCGGTCTTGTTTGAGGTGTTTTTGACATGTTTTGGGGTCTTTGTTGGGTTTTGTTGTGTTCTCGTTGGTCATCATGTTGAAAAAGGGTAAATTGTGGGTTTTGGAGAACATCAGGTAGGTTTAGGGTGGTTTTGGGGTGGATCTATGGTTTTGGCGTATTTTCTTTCAGTTTTGGGGGTGATGCCGATATTTTTTGGGGTGTTTTTGACGTGTTTTGGGGTCTCCATTAGGTTTTGTTGGGTTCTTGTTTGTCATTATGTTAAATTGGAGGGGATTGTGGGTTTTGGAGAACATCAGGTAGGTTTAGGGTGGTTTTGGGGTGGATCTATGGTTTTGGCGGATTTTCTTCCAGTTTTGGGGGTGATGCCGTTCTTTTTTGGGGTGTTTTTGACGTTTTTTGGGGTCTCTGTTGGGTTTTGTTGTTTTCTCGTTGGTCATCGTGTTGGAAAAAGGTAAATTGTGGGTTTTGGAGAACATCAGGTAGGTGTAGGGTGGTTTTGGGGTGGATCTATGGTTTTGGGGGATTTTCTTCCAGTTTTGGGGGTGATGCCATTTTTGTTTGGGGTGTTTTTTAAGGTTTTTGGGGTCTCTGTTTGGTTTTGTTGGGTTCTCGTTGGTCATCATGGCGGAAAATTGTAAATTGTGGGTTTTGTAGTACATCAGGTAGGTTTAGGGTTGTTTTGGGGTGGATATATGGTACTCAGTTTTTTTTTTGTTTTTTTTCTGTGGGGGGGGGGAAGATCCTGGAGTTTTTGTGTTGTTTTTGACGTGTTTTGGGGTGTCTGTTGGGTTTTGTTGGGTTCTCGTTGGTCATCATGTTGGAAAAGGGTAAATTGTGGGTTTTGGAGAACATCAGGTAGGTTTAGGTAGGTTTTGGGGTCGATCTATGGTTTTGGGGTATTTTCTTCCAGTTTTGGGGGTGATACCGATATTTTTTGGGGTGTTTTTGACGTGTTTTTGGGTCTCCATTAGGTTTTGTTGTGTTCTTGTTGGTCATTATGTTAAATAGGTGTGGATTGTGGGTTTTGGAGAAGATCAGGTCGGTTTAGGGTGGTTTTGGGGTGGATCTATGGTTTTGGCGGATTTTCTTCCAGTTTTGGGGGTGATGCCGTTCTTGTTTGGGGTGCTTTTGACGTTTTTTGGGGTCTCTGTTGGGTTTTGTTGGGTTCTCGTTGGTCATCATGGTGGAAAAGTGTAAATTGTGGGTTTTGTAGAACATCAGGTACGTTTAGGGTTGTTTTGGGGTGGATATATGGTACTCAGTTTTTTTTTTTTTTTTTTTGGGGGGTGGGGGGATGATCCTGGACTTTTTGTGTTGTTTTTGACGTGTTTTGGGGTCTCCATTGTGTTTCATTTGGTTTTCCATGGTCATCGTATTCTAAAAGTGTAAATTGTTGGTTTTGGAGAACTTCAGGTAGGTTTAGGGGGAGTTTTCACGTGGATTCATGGTATTTGGGGTTTTCTTCTTTTTGGGGGAGTGATCCTGTTGTTTCTTCGGGTGATTTTGAAGTGTTTTGGGGTTTTCCTTTGCGTTTCGTTGAATTCCTAATGTGTTTTATGGTGGTTGGGAGTGTGCTTTGGGATTAGGAGAACATCAGGTAGGTTTAGGGTGGTTTTGGGATTGGATCCTTGCTTTTTGGGGATTTTCTTCCAGTTTTGGGGATGATTCCGTTCTTGTTTGGGTTGTTTTTGACGTGTTTTGGGGTCTCTGTTGGGTTCCGTTGGGTTTTCCGTGGTCATCATAATGGAAAAGGGTAAATTGCTGGTTTTGGAGAACTTCAGGTAGGTTTAGGGGGACTTTTCGCGTGGATTCATGGTATTTGGGGTTTTCTTCTTCTGGGGGGAGTGATCCTCTCCTTTCTTCGGGTGATTTTGAAGTGTTTTTGTGTTTCCGTTGCGTTTCATTGAGTTCCTAATGTGTTTTATGGTGGTTGGGAGTGTGCTTTGGGATTAGGAGAACATCAGGTAGGTTTAGGGTGTCTTTGGGGTGGATCTATGGTATTTGGGGTTTTCTTCTATTTTTTGGCGTGATCCTGTTCTTTTTTGGGTTGTTTTGGACGTGTTTTGGGGTCTCCGTTGGGTTTTGTTGTGTTCTTGTTGGTCATTATTTTAAATAGGTGTGGATTGTGGGTTTTGGAGAACATCAGGTAGGTTTTAGTGTTTTTGGGTGTTATATCATGCCGGTTTTTTTTTGTTTTTTTTTTTTTTTTTTAGTAATTGGGTTGAATTTGGGGTTGTTTTGAGTTTTTTGGTTCTCCGTTGTTTTTCGTTGGGTTTTCCGTGGTCATCATGGTGGAAAAGGGTAAATTCTGGGTTTTGGAGTACATCAGTTAGGTTTAGGGTGGTTTTGGGGTGGATCTGTGTTTTTGGGGGATTTTTTTCCAGTTTAGGGTGTGATGCCGTTCCTGTTTGGGGTGTTTTTGACGTTTTTTGGGGTCTCTGTTGGGTTTTGTTTGGTTCTCGTTGGTCATCATGGTGGAAAAGTGTAAATTGTGGGTTTTGGAGAACATCAGGTAGTTTTAAGGTGGTTTTGGAGTGGATCTTTTATTTTGGGGTATTTTCTTCCAGTTTTGGGGGTGATGCCGTTCTTGTTTGGGGTGTTTTTGACGTTTTTTGGTGTCTCTGTTTGGTTTTGTTGGGTTCTCGTTGGTCATCGTGTTGGAAAAGGGTAAATTGTGGGTTTTGCAGAACATCAGGTAGGTTTAGGGTGGTTTTGGGGTGGATCTATGGTTTTGGGGCATTTTCTTCCAGTTTTGGTGGTGATCCTTTTCTTGTTTGGGATGTTTTTGACGTGTTTTGGGGTCTCTGTTTGGTTTTGTTGGGTTCTCGTTGGTCATCATAGTGGAAAAGGGTAAATTGTGGGTTTTGGAGAACGTCAGGTAGGTCTAGGGGTACTTTTGGGGTGGATCTATGGCTTATTGGGTTTTCTTTCATTTTGGGGAACGATCCTGTTATTTTGAGGGTGTTTTTGACGTTTTTTGGGGTCTCCATTAGGTTTTGTTGGGTTCTTGTTTGTCATTATGTTAAATAGGAGTGGATTGTGGGTTTTGGAGAACATCAGGTAGGTTTAAGGGTTTTTTTAGGGGTAAATCAATGCATTTATTTTTTTTTTAAATTTTTTTTTTAAATCTTGGTTGATTTTGGTGTGTTTTTGACGTGTTTGGGGGTCTTCGTTGGGTTTCGTTGGGTTTTCCGTGGTCATCATGGTGGAAAAGGGTAAATTGTGGGTTTTCGAGAACATCAGGTAGGTTTAGGGGTACTTTTGGGGTGGATCTATGGCTTTTTGGTTTTTCTTTCATTTTGGGGAATGATCCTGTTATTTTTGGTGTGTTTTTGACGTGTTTGGGGTCTCCGTTGGGTTTCATTGCGTTTTCCGTGGTCAGCATGGTGGGAAAGGGTAAATTTTGGGTTTTGGAGAACATCAGGTAGGTTTAGGGTGGTTTTGGGTTTGATCTATGGTTTTGGCGGATTTTCTTCCAGTTTTGGGTGTGATGGCGATATTTTTTGGGGTGTTTTTGACGTGTTTTGGGGTCTCCATTAGGTTTTGTTGGGTTCTTGTTTGTCATTATGTTAAATAGGAGTGGATTGTGGGTTTTGGAGAACATCAGGTAGGTTTAAGGGTTTTTTGGGGTTATATTATGGCGTTTTTTTTTTTTTTTTTTTTTTTTTTAGGATCCATGTTTATTTTGGGGTTGTTTTGATGTTTTTTGGGGTCTCCGTTGGGTTTCGTTTGGTTTTCCGTGGTCATCGTGTTGGAAATGGGTAAATTGTGAGTTTTGGAGAACTTCAGGTAGGTTTAGGGGGACTTTTGTAGTGGATCTATGGCTTTTGGGGTTTTCTTTCATTTTGGGGGGTGATCCTGTTCTTGTCTGTGGTGTTTTTGACGTGTTTTGGGGTCTCTGTTTTGTTTCGTTGGGTTTTCCGTGGTCATCATGTTGGAAAACATGTAGAGCTTAGGGATATGGTTTAGTGGAGGGCTGTTAGCGTTAGGTTGGAGGTTGGACTCGATGACCTTGAGGTCTCTTCCAACCTAGAAAATTCTGTGATTCTGTGAAAATTGTAAATTGTAAATTGTGGGTTTTGGAGAACATCAGGTAGGTTTAGGGGTACTTTTGGGGTGGATCTATGGGTTTTTGGGTTTTCTTTCATTTTGGGGAATGATCCTGTTATTTTTGGGGTGTTTTTGACGTGTTTTGGGGTCTCCATTAGGTTTTGTTGGGTTCTTGTTTGTCATTTTGTAAATAGGAGTGGATTGTGGGTTTTTGAGAACATCAGATAGGTTTAAGGGTTTTTTTAGGGTTAAATCATGGCATTTTGTTTTTTTTTTCTTTAGGATCTTTGTTGATTTTGGTGTGTTTTTGAAGTTTTTTGGGGCCACTGTTGGCTTTTGTTGGGTTCTCGTTGGTCATCGTGTTGGAAAAGGGTAAATTGTGGGTTTTGGAGAACATCAGGTAGGTTTAGGGTGGTTTTGGGGTGGATCTGTGTTTTTGGCGGATTTTCTTCCAGTTTTGGGGGTGATGCCGATATTTTTTGGGGTGTTTTTGACGTTTTTTGGGGTCTCTGTTGGGTTTTGTTGGGTTCTCGTTGGTCATCATGGTGGAATAGGGTACATTGTGGGTTTTGGAGAACATCAGGTAGGTTTAGGGGTACTTTTGGGGTGGATCTATGGCTTTTTGGGTTTTCTTTCATTTTGGGGAATGATCCTGTTATTTTTGGGGTGTTTTTGACGTTTTTTGTGGTCTCCATTAGGTTTTGTTGGGTTCTTGTTTGTCATTATGTTAAATAGGTGTGGATTGTGGGTTTTGCAGAATATCAGGTTTGTTTAAGGGTTTTTTTTAGGGTTAAATCATGGCATTTTGTATTTTTTTTAGGATCTGGGTTGATTTTGGTGTGTTTTTGACGTGTTTGGGGGTCTCTGTTGGGTTTCGTTGGGTTTTCCGTGGTCATCATGGTGGAAAAGTGTAAATTGTGGGTTTTGGAGAACATCGGGTAGGTTAAGGATGGGTTTGGATTGGATCTATGGTATTTGGGGATTTCTTCTGTTTTCTGGAGGTGTTCCTCTTCTTTTTTGGGGTTTTTATTGACATAGTTTGTGGTCACCGTTTGGTTTCGTTGGTTTTCCTTTGTCATCCTGGTGGAAAATTGTAGATTGTGGGTTTTGGAGAACTTCATGTAGGTTTAGGGGGACTTTTGGGGTGGATTCAAGGTATTTGGGCTTTTCTTCTGTTTTTTTTGGTGTGATCCCGTTCTTGTTTGGGGTGTTTTTGACGTGTTTTGGGGTCTCCGTTGGGTTTTAGTTGGGTTCTTGTTGGTCATCATGTTGGAAACTGGTAAATTGTGGATTTTGGAGAACATAGGTGAGTTTAACGTTTTTTTTTGGTGGTGAATCTATGGTTTTGGGGGATTTCTTCTTTTTTTTTAGTGTTTTCTTCTGGTTTTGGGGCGGTCCCCTTTTTTTGGGGGGGATGTTCTTGACGTGTTTTGGGGTCTCCGTTGGGTTTTGTTCGGTTCTTGTTGGTCATTATGTTAAATAGGAGTGGATTGTGGGTTTTGGAGAACATCAGGTAGGTTTAAGATTTTTTTGGGGGTTAAATCACGTTTTTTCTTCTGATCCGGTTCGCTTTTGGGGTGATTTTTTAACGTGTTTTGTGGTTTTCGTTGTGCTTCGTGGAGTTCCTAATGGTTTTTATGGTGGTTGGGAGTGGACTTTAAGATTTGGAGAACATCAGGTATGTTTAGGGTGGTTTTGTATTGGATCCGTGCTTTTTGGGGTTTTCTTTCATTTTGGGGGGTGATCACGTTCTTGTTTGGTGTGTTTTTGACGTGTTTTGGGGTCTCTGTTGGGTTCCGTTGGGTTTTCCGTGGTCATCATAATGGAAAAGGGTAAATTGCTGGTTTTGGAGAACTTCAGGTAGGTCTAGGGGTACTTTTGGGGTGGATCTATGGCTTATTGGGTTTTCTTTCATTTTGGGGAACGATCCTGTTATTTTGGGGGTGTTTTTGACGTGTTTTGGGGTCTCCATTAGGTTTTGTTGGGTTCTTGTTTGTCATTATGTTAAATAGGAGTGGATTGTGGGTTTTGGAGAACATCAGGTAGGTTTAAGGGTTTTTTTAGGGGTAAATCAATGCATTTATTTTTTTTTTAAATTTTTTTTTTAAATCTTGGTTGATTTTGGTGTGTTTTTGACGTGTTTGGGGGTCTTCGTTGGGTTTTGTTGGGTTTTCCGTGGTCATCATGGTGGAAAAGTGTAAATTGCTGGTTTTGGAGAACTTCAGGTAGGTTTAGGGTGACTTTTCGCGTGGATTCATGGTATTTGGGGTTTTCTTCTTTTGGGGGGAGTGATCCTCTCCTTTCTTCGGGTGATTTTGAAGTGTTTTGGGGTTTCCGTTGCGTTTCGTTGAGTTCCTAATGTGTTTTATGGTGTTTGGGAGTGTGCTTTGGGATTAGGAGAACTTCAGGTAGGTTTAGGGGGACTTTTCGCGTGGATTCATGGTATTTGGGGTTTTCTCCTTTTTTTTTGGCGTGATCCTGTTCTTTTTTGGGTTGTTTTTGACGTGTTTTGGGGTCTCCGTTGGGTTTTGTTGTATTCTTGTTGGTCATTATGTTAAATAGGTGTGGATTGTGGGTTTTGGAGAACATCAGGTAGGTTTTAGTTTTTTTTGGGTTTATATCATGGCGGTTTTTTTTGTTTTATTTATTTTTCTTTTTATTTTTAGGATCTGGGTTGATTTTGGTGTTGTTTTGAGTTTTTTGGGTCTCCGTTGGGTTTCGTTGGGTTTTCCGTTGTCATCATGGTGGAAAAGGGTAAATTCTGGGTTTTGGAGTACATCAGTTAGGTTTAGGGTGGTTTTGGGGTGGATCTGTGTTTTTGGGGGATTTTTTTCCAGTTTAGGGTGTGATGCCGTTCCTGTTTGGGGTGTTTTTGACGTTTTTTGGGGTCTCTGTTGGGTTTTGTTTGGTTCTCGTTGGTCATCATGGTGGAAAAGTGTAAATTGTGCGTTTTGGAGAACATCAGGTAGTTTTAAGGTGGTTTTGGAGTGGATCTTTTATTTTGGGGTATTTTCTTCCAGTTTTGGGGGTGATGCCGTTCTTGTTTGGGGTGTTTTTGACGTTTTTTGGTGTCTCTGTTGGGTTTTGTTGGGTTCTCGTTGGTCATCGTGTTGGAAAAGGGTAAATTGTGGGTTTTGGAGAACATCAGGTAGGTTTAGGGTGGTTTTGGGGTGGATCTATGGTTTTGGGGCATTTTCTTCCAGTTTTGGTGGTGATCCTTTTCTTGTTTGGGATGTTTTTGACGTGTTTTGGGGTCTCTGTTTGGTTTTGTTGGGTTCTCGTTGGTCATCATATTGGAAAAGGGTAAATTGTGGGTTTTGGAGAACGTCAGGTAGGTCTAGGGGTACTTTTGGGGTGGATCTATGGCTTATTGGGTTTTCTTTCATTTTGGAGAACGATCCTGTTATTTTGAGGGTGTTTTTGACGTTTTTTGGGGTCTCCATTAGGTTTTGTTGGGTTCTTGTTTGTCATTATGTTAAATAGGAGTGGATTGTGGGTTTTGGGGAACATCAGGTAGGTTTAAGGGTTTTTTTAGGGGTAAATCAATGCATTTATTTTTTTTTTAAATTTTTTTTTAAAATCTTGGTTGATTTTGGTGTGTTTTTGACGTGTTTGGGGGTCTTCGTTGGGTTTCGTTGGGTTTTCCGTGGTCATCATGGTGGAAAAGGGTAAATTGCTGGTTTTGGAGAACTTCAGGTAGGTTTAGGGGGACTTTTGTAGTGGATCTATGGCTTTTGGTGTTTTCTTTACTTTTTTGGGTGTGATCCTGTTTGTGTCTGCGTTGTTTTTGACGTGTTTTGGGGTCTCCGTTGTGTTTCATTGGGTTTTCCATGGTCATCATGGTGGAAAAGGGTAAATTGTGGGTTTTCGAGAACATCAGGTAGGTTTAGGGGTACTTTTGGGGTGGATCTATGGCTTTTTGGGTTTTCTTTCATTTTGGGGAATGATCCTGTTATTTTTGGTGTGTTTTTGACGTGTTTGGGGTCTCCGTTGGGTTTCATTGCGTTTTCCGTGGTCAGCATGGTGGGAAAGGGTAAATTTTGGGTTTTGGAGAACATCAGGTAGGTTTAGGGTGGTTTTGGGTTTGATCTATGGTTTTGGCGGATTTTCTTCCAGTTTTGGGTGTGATGGCGATATTTTTTGGGGTGTTTTTGACGTGTTTTGGGGTCTCCATTAGGTTTTGTTGGGTTCTTGTTTGTCATTATGTTAAATAGGAGTGGATTGTGGGTTTTGGAGAACATCAGGTAGGTTTAAGGGTTTTTTGGGGTTATATTATGGCGGTTTTTTTTTTTTTTTTTTTTTTTTTTTTTTTTTTTTTTAGGATCCATGTTTATTTTGGGGTTGTTTTGATGTTTTTTGGGGTCTCCGTTGGGTTTCGTTTGGTTTTCCGTGGTCATCGTGTTGGAAATGGGTAAATTGTGAGTTTTGGAGAACTTCAGGTAGGTTTAGGGGGACTTTTGTAGTGGATCTATGGCTTTTGGGGTTTTCTTTCATTTTGGGGGGTGATCCTGTTCTTGTCTGTGGTGTTTTTGACGTGTTTTGGGGTCTCTGTTTTGTTTCGTTGGGTTTTCCGTGGTCATCATGTTGGAAAACATGTAGAGCTTAGGGATATGGTTTAGTGGAGGGCTGTTAGCGTTAGGTTGGAGGTTGGACTCGATGACCTTGAGGTCTCTTCCAACCTAGAAAATTCTGTGATTCTGTGAAAATTGTAAATTGTAAATTGTGGGTTTTGGAGAACATCAGGTAGGTTTAGGGGTACTTTTGGGGTGGATCTATGGGTTTTTGGGTTTTCTTTCATTTTGGGGAATGATCCTGTTATTTTTGGGGTGTTTTTGACGTGTTTTGGGGTCTCCATTAGGTTTTGTTGGGTTCTTGTTTGTCATTTTGTAAATAGGAGTGGATTGTGGGTTTTTGAGAACATCAGATAGGTTTAAGGGTTTTTTTAGGGTTAAATCATGGCATTTTGTTTTTTTTTTCTTTAGGATCTTTGTTGATTTTGGTGTGTTTTTGAAGTTTTTTGGGGCCACTGTTGGCTTTTGTTGGGTTCTCGTTGGTCATCGTGTTGGAAAAGGGTAAATTGTGGGTTTTGGAGAACATCAGGTAGGTTTAGGGTGGTTTTGGGGTGGATCTGTGTTTTTGGCGGATTTTCTTCCAGTTTTGGGGGTGATGCCGATATTTTTTGGGGTGTTTTTGACGTTTTTTGGGGTCTCTGTTGGGTTTTGTTGGGTTCTCGTTGGTCATCATGGTGGAATAGGGTACATTGTGGGTTTTGGAGAACATCAGGTAGGTTTAGGGGTACTTTTGGGGTGGATCTATGGCTTTTTGGGTTTTCTTTCATTTTGGGGAATGATCCTGTTATTTTTGGGGTGTTTTTGACGTTTTTTGTGGTCTCCATTAGGTTTTGTTGGGTTCTTGTTTGTCATTATGTTAAATAGGTGTGGATTGTGGGTTTTGCAGAATATCAGGTTTGTTTAAGGGTTTTTTTTAGGGTTAAATCATGGCATTTTGTATTTTTTTTAGGATCTGGGTTGATTTTGGTGTGTTTTTGACGTGTTTGGGGGTCTCTGTTGGGTTTCGTTGGGTTTTCCGTGGTCATCATGGTGGAAAAGTGTAAATTGTGGGTTTTGGAGAACATCGGGTAGGTTAAGGATGGGTTTGGATTGGATCTATGGTATTTGGGGATTTCTTCTGTTTTCTGGAGGTGTTCCTCTTCTTTTTTGGGGTTTTTATTGACATAGTTTGTGGTCACCGTTTGGTTTCGTTGGTTTTCCTTTGTCATCCTGGTGGAAAATTGTAGATTGTGGGTTTTGGAGAACTTCATGTAGGTTTAGGGGGACTTTTGGGGTGGATTCAAGGTATTTGGGCTTTTCTTCTGTTTTTTTTGGTGTGATCCCGTTCTTGTTTGGGGTGTTTTTGACGTGTTTTGGGGTCTCCGTTGGGTTTTAGTTGGGTTCTTGTTGGTCATCATGTTGGAAACTGGTAAATTGTGGATTTTGGAGAACATAGGTGAGTTTAACGTTTTTTTTTGGTGGTGAATCTATGGTTTTGGGGGATTTCTTCTTTTTTTTTAGTGTTTTCTTCTGGTTTTGGGGCGGTCCCCTTTTTTTGGGGGGGATGTTCTTGACGTGTTTTGGGGTCTCCGTTGGGTTTTGTTCGGTTCTTGTTGGTCATTATGTTAAATAGGAGTGGATTGTGGGTTTTGGAGAACATCAGGTAGGTTTAAGATTTTTTTGGGGGTTAAATCACGTTTTTTCTTCTGATCCGGTTCGCTTTTGGGGTGATTTTTTAACGTGTTTTGTGGTTTTCGTTGTGCTTCGTGGAGTTCCTAATGGTTTTTATGGTGGTTGGGAGTGGACTTTAAGATTTGGAGAACATCAGGTATGTTTAGGGTGGTTTTGTATTGGATCCGTGCTTTTTGGGGTTTTCTTTCATTTTGGGGGGTGATCACGTTCTTGTTTGGTGTGTTTTTGACGTGTTTTGGGGTCTCTGTTGGGTTCCGTTGGGTTTTCCGTGGTCATCATAATGGAAAAGGGTAAATTGCTGGTTTTGGAGAACTTCAGGTAGGTTTAGGGCGACTTTTCGCGTGGATTCATGGTATTTGGGGTTTTCTTCTTTTGGGGGGAGTGATCCTCTCCTTTCTTCGGGTGATTTTGAAGTGTTTTTGTGTTTCCGTTGCGTTTCATTGAGTTCCTAATGTGTTTTATGGTGGTTGGGAGTGTGCTTTGGGATTAGGAGAACATCAGGTAGGTTTAGGGTGTCTTTGGGGTGGATCTATGGTATTTGGGGTTTTCTTCTATTTTTTGGCGTGATCCTGTTCTTTTTTGGGTTGTTTTGGACGTGTTTTGGGGTCTCCATTAGGTTTTGTTGGGTTCTTGTTTGTCATTTTGTAAATAGGAGTGGATTGTGGGTTTTTGAGAACATCAGATAGGTTTAAGGGTTTTTTTAGGGTTAAATCATGGCATTTTGTTTTTTTTTTCTTTAGGATCTTTGTTGATTTTGGTGTGTTTTTGAAGTTTTTTGGGGCCACTGTTGGCTTTTGTTGGGTTCTCGTTGGTCATCGTGTTGGAAAAGGGTAAATTGTGGGTTTTGGAGAACATCAGGTAGGTTTAGGGTGGTTTTGGGGTGGATCTGTGTTTTTGGCGGATTTTCTTCCAGTTTTGGGGGTGATGCCGATATTTTTTGGGGTGTTTTTGACGTTTTTTGGGGTCTCTGTTGGGTTTTGTTGGGTTCTCGTTGGTCATCATGGTGGAATAGGGTACATTGTGGGTTTTGGAGAACATCAGGTAGGTTTAGGGGTACTTTTGGGGTGGATCTATGGCTTTTTGGGTTTTCTTTCATTTTGGGGAATGATCCTGTTATTTTTGGGGTGTTTTTGACGTTTTTTGTGGTCTCCATTAGGTTTTGTTGGGTTCTTGTTTGTCATTATGTTAAATAGGTGTGGATTGTGGGTTTTGCAGAATATCAGGTTTGTTTAAGGGTTTTTTTTAGGGTTAAATCATGGCATTTTGTATTTTTTTTAGGATCTGGGTTGATTTTGGTGTGTTTTTGACGTGTTTGGGGGTCTCTGTTGGGTTTCGTTGGGTTTTCCGTGGTCATCATGGTGGAAAAGTGTAAATTGTGGGTTTTGGAGAACATCGGGTAGGTTAAGGATGGGTTTGGATTGGATCTATGGTATTTGGGGATTTCTTCTGTTTTCTGGAGGTGTTCCTCTTCTTTTTTGGGGTTTTTATTGACATAGTTTGTGGTCACCGTTTGGTTTCGTTGGTTTTCCTTTGTCATCCTGGTGGAAAATTGTAGATTGTGGGTTTTGGAGAACTTCATGTAGGTTTAGGGGGACTTTTGGGGTGGATTCAAGGTATTTGGGCTTTTCTTCTGTTTTTTTTGGTGTGATCCCGTTCTTGTTTGGGGTGTTTTTGACGTGTTTTGGGGTCTCCGTTGGGTTTTAGTTGGGTTCTTGTTGGTCATCATGTTGGAAACTGGTAAATTGTGGATTTTGGAGAACATAGGTGAGTTTAACGTTTTTTTTTGGTGGTGAATCTATGGTTTTGGGGGATTTCTTCTTTTTTTTTAGTGTTTTCTTCTGGTTTTGGGGCGGTCCCCTTTTTTTGGGGGGGATGTTCTTGACGTGTTTTGGGGTCTCCGTTGGGTTTTGTTCGGTTCTTGTTGGTCATTATGTTAAATAGGAGTGGATTGTGGGTTTTGGAGAACATCAGGTAGGTTTAAGATTTTTTTGGGGGTTAAATCACGTTTTTTCTTCTGATCCGGTTCGCTTTTGGGGTGATTTTTTAACGTGTTTTGTGGTTTTCGTTGTGCTTCGTGGAGTTCCTAATGGTTTTTATGGTGGTTGGGAGTGGACTTTAAGATTTGGAGAACATCAGGTATGTTTAGGGTGGTTTTGTATTGGATCCGTGCTTTTTGGGGTTTTCTTTCATTTTGGGGGGTGATCACGTTCTTGTTTGGTGTGTTTTTGACGTGTTTTGGGGTCTCTGTTGGGTTCCGTTGGGTTTTCCGTGGTCATCATAATGGAAAAGGGTAAATTGCTGGTTTTGGAGAACTTCAGGTAGGTTTAGGGCGACTTTTCGCGTGGATTCATGGTATTTGGGGTTTTCTTCTTTTGGGGGGAGTGATCCTCTCCTTTCTTCGGGTGATTTTGAAGTGTTTTTGTGTTTCCGTTGCGTTTCATTGAGTTCCTAATGTGTTTTATGGTGGTTGGGAGTGTGCTTTGGGATTAGGAGAACATCAGGTAGGTTTAGGGTGTCTTTGGGGTGGATCTATGGTATTTGGGGTTTTCTTCTATTTTTTGGCGTGATCCTGTTCTTTTTTGGGTTGTTTTGGACGTGTTTTGGGGTCTCCATTAGGTTTTGTTGTGTTCTTGTTTGTCATTATTTTAAATAGGTGTGGATTGTGGGTTTTGGAGAACATCAGGTAGGTTTTAGTGTTTTTGGGTGTTATATCATGCCGGGTTTTTTTTGTTTTTTTTTTTTTTTTTTTAGTATCTGGGTTGATTTTGGGGTTGTTTTGAGTTTTTTGGTTCTCCGTTGTTTTTCGTTGGGTTTTCCATGGTCATCATAGTGGAAAAGGGTAAATTGTGGGTTTTGGAGAACGTCAGGTAGGTCTAGGGGTACTTTTGGGGTGGATCTATGGCTTATTGGGTTTTCTTTCATTTTGGGGAACGATCCTGTTATTTTGGGGGTGTTTTTGACGTGTTTTGGGGTCTCCATTAGGTTTTGTTGGGTTCTTGTTTGTCATTATGTTAAATAGGAGTGGATTGTGGGTTTTGGAGAACATCAGGTAGGTTTAAGGGTTTTTTTAGGGGTAAATCAATGCATTTATTTTTTTTTTAAATTTTTTTTTTAAATCTTGGTTGATTTTGGTGTGTTTTTGACGTGTTTGGGGGTCTTCGTTGGGTTTCGTTGGGTTTTCCGTGGTCATCATGGTGGAAAAGGGTAAATTGCTGGTTTTGGAGAACTTCAGGTAGGTTTAGGGGGACTTTTGTAGTGGATCTATGGCTTTTGGGGTTTTCTTTACTTTTTTGGGTGTGATCCTGTTTGTGTCTGCGTTGTTTTTGACGTGTTTTGGGGTCTCCGTTGTGTTTCATTGGGTTTTCCATGGTCATCATGGTGGAAAAGGGTAAATTGTGGGTTTTCGAGAACATCAGGTAGGTTTAGGGGTACTTTTGGGGTGGATCTATGGCTTTTTGGGTTTTCTTTCATTTTGGGGAATGATCCTGTTATTTTTGGTGTGTTTTTGACGTGTTTGGGGTCTCCGTTGGGTTTCATTGCGTTTTCCGTGGTCAGCATGGTGGGAAAGGGTAAATTTTGGGTTTTGGAGAACATCAGGTAGGTTTAGGGTGGTTTTGGGTTTGATCTATGGTTTTGGCGGATTTTCTTCCAGTTTTGGGTGTGATGGCGATATTTTTTGGGGTGTTTTTGACGTGTTTTGGGGTCTCCATTAGGTTTTGTTGGGTTCTTGTTTGTCATTATGTTAAATAGGAGTGGATTGTGGGTTTTGGAGAACATCAGGTAGGTTTAAGGGTTTTTTGGGGTTATATTATGGCGGTTTTTTTTTTGTTTTTTTTTTTTTTTTTTTTTTTTTTTAGGATCCATGTTTATTTTGGGGTTGTTTTGATGTTTTTTGGGGTCTCCGTTGGGTTTCGTTTGGTTTTCCGTGGTCATCGTGTTGGAAATGGGTAAATTGTGAGTTTTGGAGAACTTCAGGTAGGTTTAGGGGGACTTTTGTAGTGGATCTATGGCTTTTGGGGTTTTCTTTCATTTTTGGGGGTGATCCTGTTCTTGTCTGTGGTGTTTTTGACGTGTTTTGGGGTCTCTGTTTTGTTTCGTTGGGTTTTCCGTGGTCATCATGTTGGAAAACATGTAGAGCTTAGGGATATGGTTTAGTGGAGGGCTGTTAGCGTTAGGTTGGAGGTTGGACTCGATGACCTTGAGGTCTCTTCCAACCTAGAAAATTCTGTGATTCTGTGATTCTGTGAAAATTGTAAATTGTGGGTTTTGGAGAACATCAGGTAGGTTTAGGGGTACTTTTGGGGTGGATCTATGGGTTTTTGGGTTTTCTTTCATTTTGGGGAATGATCCTGTTATTTTTGGGGTGTTTTTGACGTGTTTTGGGGTCTCCATTAGGTTTTGTTGGGTTCTTGTTTGTCATTTTGTAAATAGGAGTGGATTGTGGGTTTTTGAGAACATCAGATAGGTTTAAGGGTTTTTTTAGGGTTAAATCATGGCATTTTGTTTTTTTTTTTCTTTAGGATCTTTGTTGATTTTGGTGTGTTTTTGAAGTTTTTTGGGGCCACTGTTGGCTTTTGTTGGGTTCTCGTTGGTCATCGTGTTGGAAAAGGGTAAATTGTGGGTTTTGGAGAACATCAGGTAGGTTTAGGGTGGTTTTGGGGTGGATCTGTGTTTTTGGCGGATTTTCTTCCAGTTTTGGGGGTGATGCCGATATTTTTTGGGGTGTTTTTGACGTTTTTTGGGGTCTCTGTTGGGTTTTGTTGGGTTCTCGTTGGTCATCATGGTGGAATAGGGTACATTGTGGGTTTTGGAGAACATCAGGTAGGTTTAGGGGTACTTTTGGGGTGGATCTATGGCTTTTTGGGTTTTCTTTCATTTTGGGGAATGATCCTGTTATTTTTGGGGTGTTTTTGACGTTTTTTGTGGTCTCCATTAGGTTTTGTTGGGTTCTTGTTTGTCATTATGTTAAATAGGTGTGGATTGTGGGTTTTGCAGAATATCAGGTTTGTTTAAGGGTTTTTTTTAGGGTTAAATCATGGCATTTTGTATTTTTTTTAGGATCTGGGTTGATTTTGGTGTGTTTTTGACGTGTTTGGGGGTCTCTGTTGGGTTTCGTTGGGTTTTCCGTGGTCATCATGGTGGAAAAGTGTAAATTGTGGGTTTTGGAGAACATCGGGTAGGTTAAGGATGGGTTTGGATTGGATCTATGGTATTTGGGGATTTCTTCTGTTTTCTGGAGGTGTTCCTCTTCTTTTTTGGGGTTTTTATTGACATAGTTTGTGGTCACCGTTTGGTTTCGTTGGTTTTCCTTTGTCATCCTGGTGGAAAATTGTAGATTGTGGGTTTTGGAGAACTTCATGTAGGTTTAGGGGGACTTTTGGGGTGGATTCAAGGTATTTGGGCTTTTCTTCTGTTTTTTTTGGTGTGATCCCGTTCTTGTTTGGGGTGTTTTTGACGTGTTTTGGGGTCTCCGTTGGGTTTTAGTTGGGTTCTTGTTGGTCATCATGTTGGAAACTGGTAAATTGTGGATTTTGGAGAACATAGGTGAGTTTAACGTTTTTTTTTGGTGGTGAATCTATGGTTTTGGGGGATTTCTTCTTTTTTTTTAGTGTTTTCTTCTGGTTTTGGGGCGGTCCCCTTTTTTTGGGGGGGATGTTCTTGACGTGTTTTGGGGTCTCCGTTGGGTTTTGTTCGGTTCTTGTTGGTCATTATGTTAAATAGGAGTGGATTGTGGGTTTTGGAGAACATCAGGTAGGTTTAAGATTTTTTTGGGGGTTAAATCACGTTTTTTCTTCTGATCCGGTTCGCTTTTGGGGTGATTTTTTAACGTGTTTTGTGGTTTTCGTTGTGCTTCGTGGAGTTCCTAATGGTTTTTATGGTGGTTGGGAGTGGACTTTAAGATTTGGAGAACATCAGGTATGTTTAGGGTGGTTTTGTATTGGATCCGTGCTTTTTGGGGTTTTCTTTCATTTTGGGGGGTGATCACGTTCTTGTTTGGGTTGTTTTTGACGTGTTTTGGGGTCTCTGTTGGGTTCCGTTGGGTTTTCCGTGGTCATCATAATGGAAAAGGGTAAATTGCTGGTTTTGGAGAACTTCAGGTAGGTTTAGGGCGACTTTTCGCGTGGATTCATGGTATTTGGGGTTTTCTTCTTTTGGGGGGAGTGATCCTCTCCTTTCTTCGGGTGATTTTGAAGTGTTTTTGTGTTTCCGTTGCGTTTCATTGAGTTCCTAATGTGTTTTATGTTGGTTGGGAGTGTGCTTTGGGATTAGGAGAACATCAGGTAGGTTTAGGGTGTCTTTGGGGTGGATCTATGGTATTTGGGGTTTTCTTCTATTTTTTGGCGTGATCCTGTTCTTTTTTGGGTTGTTTTGGACGTGTTTTGGGGTCTCCGTTGGGTTTTGTTGTGTTCTTGTTGGTCATTATTTTAAATAGGTGTGGATTGTGGGTTTTGGAGAACATCAGGTAGGTTTTAGTGTTTTTGGGTGTTATATCATGCCGGTTTTTTTTTGTTTTTTTTTTTTTTTTTTAGTATCTGGGTTGATTTTGGGGTTGTTTTGAGTTTTTTGGTTCTCCGTTGTTTTTCGTTGGGTTTTCCATGGTCATCATAGTGGAAAAGGGTAAATTGTGGGTTTTGGAGAACGTCAGGTAGGTCTAGGGGTACTTTTGGGGTGGATCTATGGCTTATTGGGTTTTCTTTCATTTTGGGGAACGATCCTGTTATTTTGGGGGTGTTTTTGACGTGTTTTGGGGTCTCCATTAGGTTTTGTTGGGTTCTTGTTTGTCATTATGTTAAATAGGAGTGGATTGTGGGTTTTGGAGAACATCAGGTAGGTTTAAGGGTTTTTTTAGGGGTAAATCAATGCATTTATTTTTTTTTTAAATTTTTTTTTTAAATCTTGGTTGATTTTGGTGTGTTTTTGACGTGTTTGGGGGTCTTCGTTGGGTTTCGTTGGGTTTTCCGTGGTCATCATGGTGGAAAAGGGTAAATTGCTGGTTTTGGAGAACTTCAGGTAGGTTTAGGGGGACTTTTGTAGTGGATCTATGGCTTTTGGGGTTTTCTTTACTTTTTTGGGTGTGATCCTGTTTGTGTCTGCGTTGTTTTTGACGTGTTTTGGGGTCTCCGTTGTGTTTCATTGGGTTTTCCATGGTCATCATGGTGGAAAAGGGTAAATTGTGGGTTTTCGAGAACATCAGGTAGGTTTAGGGGTACTTTTGGGGTGGATCTATGGCTTTTTGGGTTTTCTTTCATTTTGGGGGGTGATCACGTTCTTGTTTGGGGTGTTTTTGACATGTTTTGGGGTCTCCGTTGGGTTTCATTAAATTTTCCGTTGTCATTATGGTGGAAAAGTGTAAATTGTGGGTTTTGTAGAACATGGGGTAGGTTTAGGGGGACTTTTGGGGTGGATTCATAGTATTTGGGGGATTTTCTTTTTTTTAGGGGGTGATCCTGTTCTTTTTTGGGTTGTTTTGACGTGTATTGGGGTCTCCATTGAGTTTCGTTGGTTTTTCTGTGGTCATGGTGGTGGAAAAAGGTAAATTGCGGGTTTTGATGTGATGCAGTTCTTTTTTGGGGTGTTTTTGACGTGTTTTGGGGTCTCTGTTGGGTTTTATTTGGGTTCTTGTTGGTCATCATGGTGGAAAAGTGTAAAATGTGGGTTTTGGAGAACATCAGGTAGGTTTAGGGGGACTTTTGGGGCAGAGTCATGTTTTTGGGAGTTTCCTTCTGTTTCTTGGGGTGGTCCCGTTGTTTTTTGGGAAATTTTTGAGGTGTTTGGGGTTCTCCGTTGTGTTTTGTTGCGTTCTCTTTGGTCATCATGGTGTAAAATTGTGGGTTTTGGAGAACATCATGTAGGTTTAGAGTGGTTTGGGGGTGGATCCATGGTTTTGGGGGATTTTCTTCCAGTTTTGGGGGTGATGCCGTTCTTGTTTGGGGTGATTTTGACGTGTTTTGGGGTCTCCGTTGGGTTTCTTTGGGTTTTCTGTGGTCATGGTGTTGGAAAATTGTAAATTGCGGGTTTTGGAGAACTTCAGGTAGGTTTACGGTGTTTTTGGGGTGGATCTATGGTATTTGGGGATTTTCCTCCTGTTTTGGGTGTGATCCCGTTTTTTTTTGGGGTGTTTTTGAAGTTTTTTGGGGTCTCCGTTGGGATTTAGTTGGTTTCTCGTTGGTCATCATGGTGGAAAATTGTAAATTGTGGATTTTGGAGAACATCAGGTAGGTTTAGGGGAATTTTTGGTGTGGATCTATGTCTTTTGGGGTTTTCTTTCTTTTTGGGGTTGAACCAGTTCTTTTTTGGGGTGTTTTTGACATTTTTGGCTTCTCCGTTGGATTTTGTTGGGTTCTCGTTGGTCGTTAAGGTAAATGGGAGTGGATTGTGGGTTTTGAAGAAGATCAAGTAAGTTTAGGGTGGTTTTGGGAGGAAATTCATAGTTTTGGGTTTTTTTTCTTCTGATCCCGTTCTTTTGGTGTGGTTTTGACGTGTTTTGGGGTTTCCGTTGGGTTTTGTTGGATTTCCATCGGGTTTTCTGGTGGTTGGGAATGGATTGTACATTTAGGAGAACATCAGGTAGGTTTAAGGATTATTTTGGGGTTAAATCACGTTTTTTCTTCTGATCCTGTTCGCTTTTGTTTTTTTTTTGTGGTGTTTTGGTGTTTCCGTTGCGTTTCGTTGAGTTCCTAATGGGTTTTCTGGTGGTTGGGTGTGGACTTTGGTATTTGGAGAACTTCAGGTAGGTTTAGGGTGGTTTGGGGGTGGATCCATGGTTTTGGGGGATTTTCTTCCAGTTTTGGGGGTGATGCCGTTCTTGTTTGGGGTGTTTTTGACGTGTTTAGGGGTCTCCGTTGGGTTTTGTTGTGTTTTCCGTGGTCATGGTTGTGGAAAAGCGTAAATTGTGGGTTTTGGAGAACCTCGGGTATGTTTAGAGTTCTTTTGCGGTGGATCTATGGTTTTGGGGGATTTTCTTTTAGTTTTGGGTGTGATCCTGTTCTTTTTCGTGGTGTTTTTCACGTTTTTTTGGGGTGTCCGATGGGTTTCGTTGGGTTTTCCATGGTCATCATGGTGGAAAATTGTAAATTGTGGGTTTTGGAGAACTTCAGGTAGGTTTAGGGGGACTTTTCGCTTGGATTCATGGTATTTGGGTTTTCTTCTTTTTGGGGGAGTGATCCTCTCCTTTCTTCGGGTGATTTTGAAGCGTTTTGTGGTTTCCGTTGCGTTTCGTTGAGTTCCTAATGTGTTTTATGTTGGTTGGGAGTGTGCTTCGGGATTAGGAGAACATCAGGTAGGTTTAGGGTGTCTTTGGGGTGGATCTATGGTATTTGGGGTTTTCTTCTATTTTTTGGCCTGACCCTTTTCTTGTTTGGGGTGTTTGTGACGTGTTTTGGGGTCTCTGTTGGGTTTCATTGGGTTTTCCATGGTCATCGTGTTGGAGAAGGGTAAATTGTGGGTTTTGGAGAACTTCAGGTAGGTTTAGGGGGACTTTTGTAGTGGATCTATGGCTTTTGGGGTTTTCTTTACTTTTTTGGGTGTGATCCGGTTCTTGTCTGCGTTGTTTTTGACGTGTTTTGGGGTCTCCGTTGCGTTTCCTTGGGTTTTCCATGGTCATCATGGTGGAAAAGGGTAAATTGTGGGTTTTGGAGAACATCAGGTACGTTTAGGGTGGTTTTGGGGTGTATCTATGGTTTTGGCGTATTTTCTTCCAGTTTTGGGGGTGATGCCGATATTTTTTGGGGTGTTTTTGACGTGTTTTGGGGTCTCCATTAGGTTTTGTTGGGTTCTTGTTGGTCATTATTTTAAATAGGTGTGGATTGTGGGTTTTTGAGAACATCAGGTAGGTTTAAGGGTTTTTTTAGGGTTAAATCATGGCATTTTGTATTTTTTTTAGGATCTGATTTGATTTTGGTGTGTTTTTGACGTGTTTTGGGGTCTCTGTTGGGTTTCGTTGTGTTGTTGTTGGTCATTATGTTAAATTGGTGTGTATTGTGGGTTTTGGAGAACATCAGATAGGTTTAAGGGTTTTTTAGGGTTAAACAATGGCATTTTGTATTTTTTTTAGGATCTGGGTTGATTTTGGTGTGTTTTTGACGTGTTTGGGGGTCTCTGTTGGGTTTCGTTGGGTTTTCCTGGTCAGCATGGTGGATTAGTGTAAATTGTGGGTTTTGGAGAACATCAGGTAGGTTTAGGGTGGTTTTGGGGTGGATCTATGGTATTCAGTGTTTTTTGCTTTTTTTTTTTTGGGGGGGGGGGGGTGTGATCCTTTACTTTTTGAGGTGTTTTTGACGTGTTTTGGGGTCTCCGTTGTGTTTCATTGGGTTTTCCATGGTCATCGTGTTGGAAAAGGGTAAATTGTGGGTTTTGGAGAACTTCAGGTAGGTTTAGGGGGACTTTTGTAGTGGATCTATGGCTTTTGGGGTTTTCTTTACTTTTTTGGGTGTGATCCTGTTCTTGTCTGCGTTGTTTTTGACGTGTTTTGGTGTCTCCGTTGTGTTTCCTTGGGTTTTCCATGGTCATCATGGTGGAAAAGGGTAAATTGTGGGTTTTGGAGAACATCAGGTAGGTTTAGGGTGGTTTTGGGGTGGATCTATGATTTTGGGGTATTTTCTTCCAGTTTTGGGGGTGATTCCCTTCTTGTTTGTTTTTTTTTTGACGTGTTTTGGGGTCTTTGTTGGGTTTTAGTTGTGTTCTTGTTGGTCATCATGTTGGAAGAGTGTAAATTGTGGGTTTTGGAGAACATCAGGTAGGTTTAGGGGGACTATTGGGGTGGATCTATGGCTTTTGGAGTTTTCTTTCGTTTTGGGGGTTGATCCTGTTTTTTTGGGGTGTTTTTGACATGTTTTGGCGTCTCCATTGGGTTTCTTTGGGTTCTTGGTGGTCGTTAAGGTAAATGGGTATGGATTGTGGGTTTTGGAAATGATCAGGTGAATTTAGGGTGGTTTTGGGGGGATATTCATAGTTTTTGTTTTGTTTTATTGTGATCCATTTCTTTTTTGGGGTGTTTTTTACATGTTTTGGGGTTTCCGTTTCGTTTCGTTGAGTTCCTAATGGGTTTCGTCGTGGTTGAGAGTGGATTGTACATTTAGGAGAACATCAGGTAGGTTTAAGGGTGGTTTTGGGGTTAAATCACGTATTTTCTTCTGATCCGGTTTGCTTTTTTTTTTTTTTTTTGACGTGTTATGGGGTTTCCGTTGCGTTTCGTTTTGTTCCTAATGGGTTTTATGGTGGTTGGGAGAGGACTTTATGATTTGTAGAACATCTGGTAGGTTTAGGGGGACTTTTGGGGAGACCTATGGCTTTTGGGCTTTTCTTTCATTTTTGGGGTTGATCCTGTTTTTTTGGGGGGTGGTTTTGACATGTTTTGGAGACTCCGTTGGTTTTTGTTGGTTTCTTGTTGTTCGTTAAGTTAAATGAGTATGGATTGTGTGTTTTGGAAAAAATCAGGTGATTTTAGGGTGGTTTTGGGGGGATATTCATAGTTTTTGGTTTTTTTTTCTTCTGATGCAGTTCTTTTTTGGGGTGTTTTTGACGTGTTTTGGTTTCTCCGTTGCATTTCGTTGAGTTCCTAATGGGTTTTATTGTGGTTGGGAGTGGATTGTACATTTAGGAGAACATCAGGTAGGTTTAAGGGTGGTTTTGGTGTTAAATCACGTATTTTCTTCTGATCCGGTTTGCTTTTTTTTTTTTTTTTTTTTTTTTTTTTTTTTTTTTTGACGTGTTTTGGGATTTCCGTTGCGTTTCATTGAGTTCCTAATGGGTTTTATGGTGGTTGGGAGTGGACTTTTTGATTTGGAGAATATCAGGTAGGTATAGGGTGGTTTTGGGATTCGATCCGTACTTTTTGGGGATTTTCTTCCAGTTTTGGGGGTGATCCTGTTCTTTTTTGCGTGTTTTTGACGTGTTTTGGGGTTTCCGTTGGGTTTCGTTTTGTTTTCCGTGGTCATCATGGTGGAAAAGGTTAAATTGTGGGTTTTGGAGAACATCAGGTAGGTTGAGGGTGGTTTTGGGGTGGATCTATTGTTTTAGGGGATTTTCTTCCAGTTTTGGGGGTAATCCCGTTCTTTATTGCGGTGTTTTTGATGTGTTTTGGGATCTTCGTTTGGTTTCGTTGGGTTTTCCATGGTCATCATGGTGGAAGATGGTAAATTGTGGGTTTCGGAGAACATCAGGTAGGTTTAGGGTGGTTTTGGGGTGTATCTATGGTATTTGGGGTTTTCTTGGTTTTTTTTAGGGTGATCCCGTTCTTTTGTGGGGTGTTTTTGACGTGTTTTGTGGTCTCCATAGGGTTTCGTTCGGTTCTCGTTGGTCATCATGGTGAAGAAGGGTAAATTGTGGGTTTTGGAGAACATCAGGTGAGTTTAAGGTTTTTTGGGTGGTTAATCTATGGTTTTGGTGGATTTCATCTTTTTTTTAGGTTTTTCTTCTGTTTTTGGGTTGGTCCCGTTCTTTTTTGGGGTGTTTTTGACATCTTTTGTGGTCTCCGTTGGGTTTTGTTTGGTTCTTGTTTGTCATCATTGTGAAGAAGGGTAAATTGTGGGTTTTGGAGAACATCAGGTAGGTTTAGGGGGACTATTGTGGTGGATCAATGGCTCTTGGGGTTTTCTTTCTGTTTTGGGGGTCATCCTGTTCTTTTTTGGGGTGTTTTTGATGTGTTTTGGGGTCTTCTTTGGGTTTTCGTCGTGTTCTTGTTGGTCATCATGTTGGAAGAGTGTAAATTGTGGGTTTTGGAGAATATCAGGTAGGTTTAGGGGGACTATTGGGGTGGATCTATGGCTTTTGGGGTTTTCTTTCTTTTTCGGGGTTGATCCTGTTTTTTTGGGGGTTGTTTTTGACATATTTTGGGGTCTCCGTTGGTTTTCGTTGTGTTTTCCGTGATCATCATGGTGGAAAAGGGTATATTGTGGGTTTTGGAGAACATCAGGTAGGTTTATGGGGACTATTGTGGTGGATCTATGGTTTTCGGGGATTTTCTTCCAGTTTTGGGGGTGATCCCGTTCTTTTTTTTTTTTTTTTTTTTTTTTTTTGTCTTGTTTTGGCTTCTCCATTGGGTTTTGTTTGGGTCTCATTGGTCGTTAAGGTAAATGGGAGTGGATTGTGGGTTTTCGTTAAGATCAGGTGAGTTTAGGGTGGTTTTGGGTGGAAATTCATAGTTTTGTGGGTTTTTTGTTCTGATCCAGTTCTTTTTTGGTGGGTTTCTGACGTGTTTTGGGGTTTCCGTTGCGTTTTCGTTGAGTTCCTAATTGGTTTTATGGTGTTTGGGATGTGACTATGGGATTTGGAGAACATCAGGTAGGTTTAGGGTGGTTTTGGGATTGGATCCGTGCTTTTTGGGGATTTTCTTCCAATTTTGGGGGTGATCCCGTTCTTTTTAGGGGTGTTTAGGAAGTGTTTTGGGGTCTCCATTGGGTTTCGTTGGGTTTTCCATGGTCATCATGGTGGAAAAATTTAAATTGCGGGTTTTGGAGAACATCAGTTAGGTTTAGGGTGATTTTTGGGGTGGATCTATGGTTTTGGGGGATTTTCTTCCAGTTTTTGGTGTGATCCCGTTCTTTTTTGGGGTGTTTTTGACGTTTTTGTTGTCTCTGTTGGGTTTTAGTTGGGTTCTTGTTGGTCATCATGGTGGAAGATGGTAAATTGTGGGTTTCGGAGAACATCAGGTAGGTTTAGGGTGGTTTTGGGGTGGATCTATTGTTTTTGGGGTTTTCTTTCGTTTTTAGGGTTTGTCCCATTCTTGTTTGGGGTGTTTTTGACTTGTTTTGCGTCCTCCGTTGGGTTTTGTTGGGTTCTCATTGGTCGTTAAGGTAAATGGGAGTGGATTGTGGGTTTTGGAGAAGATCAGATGGGTTTAGTGTGGTTTTGGGGGGAAATTCATAGTTTTTGTTTTTTGTTTTTTTTTTTTTTGTTTTTTTTCTTCTGATCCAGTTCTTTTTTGGGGTGTTTTTGACGTGTTTTGGGGTTTCCGTTGCTTTTCGTTTAGTTTCTAGTGGGTTTTATGGTGTTTGGGATGTGACTATGGGATTTGGAGAACATCAGGTAGGTTTAGGGTGGTTTTGGGATTGGATCCGTGCTTTTTGGGGATTTTCTTCCAATTTTGGGTGTGATCCCGTTCTTTTTAGGTGTGTTTTTGAAGTGTTTTTGGAGCTCCGTTGGTTTTCTTTGTGTTTTCCATGGTCATCATGGTGGTAAAATTTAAATTGTGGGTTTTGGAGAACATCAGGTAGGTTTAGGGTGGTTTTGGGGTGGATCTATTGTTTTGGGAGTTTTCTTTCTTTTTTAGGGGTTATCCCGTTCTTGTTTGGGTTGTTTTTGACGTGTTTTGGGGTCTCTTTTGGGTTTCATTAGGTTTTCCATGGTCATCATGGTGGAAAAGGGTAAATTGTGGGTTTTGGAGAACATCAGGCAGGTTTAGGGGGACTATTGTGGTGGATCTATTGTTTTGGGGTATTTTCTTCCTGTTTTGGGGGTGATCCCGTTCTTTATTGGGGTGTTTTTGACGTGTTTTGGGGTCTCCTTTGGGTTTTAGTTGTGTTCTTGTTGGTCATCATATTGGAAAAGTGTAAATTGTGGGTTTTGTAGAACATCAGGTAGCTTGAGTATGGTTTTGGGGTGGATCTATTGTTTTAGGGGTTTTTCTTCCAGTTTTTGGTGTAATCCCGTTCTCGTTTGGGGTGTTTTTGACGTGTTTTGGGGTCTCCGTTTGGTTTTGTTGGGTTTTCCGTGGTCATCATGGTGGAAAATTGTATATT
Source organism: Aythya ferina (assembly GCF_964211825.1). Taxonomy (NCBI): domain Eukaryota; kingdom Metazoa; phylum Chordata; class Aves; order Anseriformes; family Anatidae; genus Aythya; species Aythya ferina. Next base: position 107,679 of record NW_028181320.1, on the reverse strand, counting down.
GTGGGTTTGGAAGAACATCATGTAGGTTTAGGGTGTTTTGGGGCTGGATCTATGGCATTTCTGGTTTTCTTCTCTTTTTTTTTGGGTGTGATCCTGTTGTTTTTTGGTTTTTTTTTGACGTGTTTTGTGTCTCCATTGGGTTTTGTTGGGTCCTCGTTGGTCGTTAAGGTAAATGGGAGTCGATTGTGGGTTTTGGAGAAGATCAGGTGAGTTTAGGGTGGTTTTGGGGTTGGATCCGTGCATTTGGGGATTTTCTTCCAGTTTTGGGCGTGATCACGTTCTTGTTTGCGGTGATTTTGACATGTTTTTTGGGTCACCATTGGGTTTTGTTGGGTTTTCCGTGGTCATCGTGGTGGAAATGTATAAGTTGTGGGTTTTGGAGAACATCAGGTAGGTTTAGGGGGACTTTTCGCGTGGATTCATGGTATTTGGGTTTTCTTCTTTTTGGGGGAGTGATCTTCTCCTTTCTTCGGGTGATTTTGAAGCGTTTTGTGGTTTCCGTTGCGTTTCGTTGAGTTCCTAATGTGTTTTATGTTGGTTGGGAGTGTGCTTTGGGATTAGGAGAACATCAGGTAGGTTTAGGGTGTCTTTGGGGTGGATCTATGGTATTTGGGGTTTTCTTCTATTTTTTGGCGTGACCCTTTTCTTGTTTGGGGTGTTTGTGACGTGTTTTGGGGTCTCCGTTGGGTTTTGTTGGGTTCTCGTTGGTCATCATAGTGGAAAAGGGTAAATTGTGGGTTTTGGAGAACATCAGGTAGGTTTAGGGTGGTTTTGGGGTGGATCTATGATTTTGGGGTATTTTCTTCCAGTTTTGGGGGTGATTCCCTTCTTGTTTGTTTTTTTTTTTGACGTGTTTTGGGGTTTCCGTTGCGTTTCGTTTTGTTCCTAATGGGTTTTATGGTGGTTGGGAGAGGACTTTATGATTTGGAGAACATCTGGTAGGTTTAGGGGGACTTTTGGGGAGACCTATGGCTTTTGGGCTTTTCTTTCATTTTTGGGGTTCATCCTGTTTTTTTGGGGGGTGGTTTTGACATGTTTTGGAGACTCCGTTGGTTTTTGTTGGTTTCTTGTTGTTCGTTAAGTTAAATGAGTATGGATTGTGTGTTTTGGAAAAAATCAGGTGATTTTAGGGTGGTTTTGGGGGGATATTCATAGTTTTTGGTTTTTTTTTCTTCTGATGCAGTTCTTTTTTGGGGTGTTTTTGACGTGTTTTGGTTTCTCCGTTGCATTTCGTTGAGTTCCTAATGGGTTTTATTGTGGTTGGGAGTGGATTGTACATTTAGGAGAACATCAGGTAGGTTTAAGGGTGGTTTTGGTGTTAAATCACGTATTTTCTTCTGATCCGGTTTGCTTTTTTTTTTTTTTTTTTTTTTTTTTTTTTTTTTTTTGACGTGTTTTGGGATTTCCGTTGCGTTTCATTGAGTTCCTAATGGGTTTTATGGTGGTTGGGAGTGGACTTTTTGATTTGGAGAATATCAGGTAGGTATAGGGTGGTTTTGGGATTCGATCCGTACTTTTTGGGGATTTTCTTCCAGTTTTGGGGGTGATCCTGTTCTTTTTTGCGTGTTTTTGACGTGTTTTGGGGTTTCCGTTGGGTTTCGTTTTGTTTTCCGTGGTCATCATGGTGGAAAAGGTTAAATTGTGGGTTTTGGAGAACATCAGGTAGGTTGAGGGTGGTTTTGGGGTGGATCTATTGTTTTAGGGGATTTTCTTCCAGTTTTGGGGGTAATCCCGTTCTTTATTGCGGTGTTTTTGATGTGTTTTGGGATCTTCGTTTGGTTTCGTTGGGTTTTCCATGGTCATCATGGTGGAAGATGGTAAATTGTGGGTTTCGGAGAACATCAGGTAGGTTTAGGGTGGTTTTGGGGTGTATCTATGGTATTTGGGGTTTTCTTGTTTTTTTTTTAGGGTGATCCCGTTCTTTATTGGGGTGTTTTTGACGTGTTTTGTGGTCTCCATAGGGTTTCGTTCGGTTCTCGTTGGTCATCATGGTGAAGAAGGGTAAATTGTGGGTTTTGGAGAACATCAGGTGAGTTTAAGGTTTTTTGGGTGGTTAATCTATGGTTTTGGTGGATTTCATCTTTTTTTTAGGTTTTTCTTCTGTTTTTGGGTTGGTCCCGTTCTTTTTTGGGGTGTTTTTGACATCTTTTGTGGTCTCCGTTGGGTTTTGTTTGGTTCTTGTTTGTCATCATTGTGAAGAAGGGTAAATTGTGGGTTTTGGAGAATATCAGGTAGGTTTAGGGGGACTATTGGGGTGGATCTATGGCTTTTGGGGTTTTCTTTCTTTTTCGGGGTTGATCCTGTTTTTTTTGGGGTTGTTTTTGACATATTTTGGGGTCTCCGTTGGTTTTCGTTGTGTTTTCCGTGATCATCATGGTGGAAAAGGGTATATTGTGGGTTTTGGAGAACATCAGGTAGGTTTATGGGGACTATTGTGGTGGATCTATGGTTTTCGGGGATTTTCTTCCAGTTTTGGGGGTGATCCCGTTCTTTTTTTTTTTTTTTTTTTTTTTTTTTTTGTCTTGTTTTGGCTTCTCCATTGGGTTTTGTTTGGGTCTCATTGGTCGTTAAGGTAAATGGGAGTGGATTGTGGGTTTTCGTTAAGATCAGGTGAGTTTAGGGTGGTTTTGGGTGGAAATTCATAGTTTTGTGGGTTTTTTGTTCTGATCCAGTTCTTTTTTGGTGGGTTTCTGACGTGTTTTGGGGTTTCCGTTGCGTTTTCGTTGAGTTCCTAATTGGTTTTATGGTGTTTGGGATGTGACTATGGGATTTGGAGAACATCAGGTAGGTTTAGGGTGGTTTTGGGATTGGATCCGTGCTTTTTGGGGATTTTCTTCCAATTTTGGGGGTGATCCCGTTCTTTTTAGGGGTGTTTAGGAAGTGTTTTGGGGTCTCCATTGGGTTTCATTGGGTTTTCCATGGTCATCATGGTGGAAAAATTTAAATTGCGGGTTTTGGAGAACATCAGTTAGGTTTAGGGTGATTTTTGGGGTGGATCTATGGTTTTGGGGGATTTTCTTCCAGTTTTTGGTGTGATCCCGTTCTTTTTTGGGGTGTTTTTGACGTTTTTGTTGTCTCTGTTGGGTTTTAGTTGGGTTCTTGTTGGTCATCATGGTGGAAGATGGTAAATTGTGGGTTTCGGAGAACATCAGGTAGGTTTAGGGTGGTTTTGGGGTGGATCTATTGTTTTTGGGGTTTTCTTTCGTTTTTAGGGTTTGTCCCATTCTTGTTTGGGGTGTTTTTGACTTGTTTTGCGTCCTCCGTTGGGTTTTGTTGGGTTCTCATTGGTCGTTAAGGTAAATGGGAGTGGATTGTGGGTTTTGGAGAAGATCAGATGGGTTTAGTGTGGTTTTGGGGGGAAATTCATAGTTTTTGTTTTTTTTTTTTTTTTTGTTTTTTTTCTTCTGATCCAGTTCTTTTTTGGGGTGTTTTTGACGTGTTTTGGGGTTTCCGTTGCTTTTCGTTTAGTTTCTAGTGGGTTTTATGGTGTTTGGGATGTGACTATGGGATTTGGAGAACATCAGGTAGGTTTAGGGTGGTTTTGGGATTGGATCCGTGCTTTTTGGGGATTTTCTTCCAATTTTGGGTGTGATCCCGTTCTTTTTAGGTGTGTTTTTGAAGTGTTTTTGGAGCTCCGTTGGTTTTCTTTGTGTTTTCCATGGTCATCATGGTGGTAAAATTTAAATTGTGGGTTTTGGAGAACATCAGGTAGGTTTAGGGTGGTTTTGGGGTGGATCTATTGTTTTGGGAGTTTTCTTTCTTTTTTAGGGGTTATCCCGTTCTTGTTTGGGTTGTTTTTGACGTGTTTTGGGGTCTCTTTTGGGTTTCATTAGGTTTTCCATGGTCATCATGGTGGAAAAGGGTAAATTGTGGGTTTTGGAGAACATCAGGCAGGTTTAGGGGGACTATTGTGGTGGATCTATTGTTTTGGGGTATTTTCTTCCTGTTTTGGGGGTGATCCCGTTCTTTATTGGGGTGTTTTTGACGTGTTTTGGGGTCTCCTTTGGGTTTTAGTTGTGTTCTTGTTGGTCATCATATTGGAAAAGTGTAAATTGTGGGTTTTGTAGAACATCAGGTAGCTTGAGTATGGTTTTGGGGTGGATCTATTGTTTTAGGGGTTTTTCTTCCAGTTTTTGGTGTAATCCCGTTCTCGTTTGGGGTGTTTTTGACGTGTTTTGGGGTCTCCGTTTGGTTTTGTTGGGTTTTCCGTGGTCATCATGGTGGAAAATTGTATATTGTGGGTTTGGAAGAACATCATGTAGGTTTAGGGTGTTTTGGGGCTGGATCTATGGCATTTCTGGTTTTCTTCTCTTTTTTTTTGGGTGTGATCCTGTTGTTTTTTGGTTTTTTTTTGACGTGTTTTGTGTCTCCATTGGGTTTTGTTGGGTCCTCGTTGGTCGTTAAGGTAAATGGGAGTCGATTGTGGGTTTTGGAGAAGATCAGGTGAGTTTAGGGTGGTTTTGGGGTTGGATCCGTGCATTTGGGGATTTTCTTCCAGTTTTGGGCGTGATCACGTTCTTGTTTGCGGTGATTTTGACATGTTTTTTGGGTCACCATTGGGTTTTGTTGGGTTTTCCGTGGTCATCGTGGTGGAAATGTATAAGTTGTGGGTTTTGGAGAACATCAGGTAGGTTTAGGGGGACTTTTCGCGTGGATTCATGGTATTTGGGTTTTCTTCTTTTTGGGGGAGTGATCTTCTCCTTTCTTCGGGTGATTTTGAAGCGTTTTGTGGTTTCCGTTGCGTTTCGTTGAGTTCCTAATGTGTTTTATGTTGGTTGGGAGTGTGCTTTGGGATTAGGAGAACATCAGGTAGGTTTAGGGTGTCTTTGGGGTGGATCTATGGTATTTGGGGTTTTCTTCTATTTTTTGGCGTGACCCTTTTCTTGTTTGGGGTGTTTGTGACGTGTTTTGGGGTCTCCGTTGGGTTTTGTTGGGTTCTCGTTGGTCATCATAGTGGAAAAGGGTAAATTGTGGGTTTTGGAGAACATCAGGTAGGTTTAGGGTGGTTTTGGGGTGGATCTATGATTTTGGGGTATTTTCTTCCAGTTTTGGGGGTGATTCCCTTCTTGTTTGTTTTTTTTTTTGACGTGTTTTGGGGTTTCCGTTGCGTTTCGTTTTGTTCCTAATGGGTTTTATGGTGGTTGGGAGAGGACTTTATGATTTGGAGAACATCTGGTAGGTTTAGGGGGACTTTTGGGGAGACCTATGGCTTTTGGGCTTTTCTTTCATTTTTGGGGTTGATCCTGTTTTTTTGGGGGGTGGTTTTGACATGTTTTGGAGACTCCGTTGGTTTTTGTTGGTTTCTTGTTGTTCGTTAAGTTAAATGAGTATGGATTGTGTGTTTTGGAAAAAATCAGGTGATTTTAGGGTGGTTTTGGGGGGATATTCATAGTTTTTGGTTTTTTTTTCTTCTGATGCAGTTCTTTTTTGGGGTGTTTTTGACGTGTTTTGGTTTCTCCGTTGCATTTCGTTGAGTTCCTAATGGGTTTTATTGTGGTTGGGAGTGGATTGTACATTTAGGAGAACATCAGGTAGGTTTAAGGGTGGTTTTGGTGTTAAATCACGTATTTTCTTCTGATCCGGTTTGCTTTTTTTTTTTTTTTTTTTTTTTTTTTTTTTTTTTTTGACGTGTTTTGGGATTTCCGTTGCGTTTCATTGAGTTCCTAATGGGTTTTATGGTGGTTGGGAGTGGACTTTTTGATTTGGAGAATATCAGGTAGGTATAGGGTGGTTTTGGGATTCGATCCGTACTTTTTGGGGATTTTCTTCCAGTTTTGGGGGTGATCCTGTTCTTTTTTGCGTGTTTTTGACGTGTTTTGGGGTTTCCGTTGGGTTTCGTTTTGTTTTCCGTGGTCATCATGGTGGAAAAGGTTAAATTGTGGGTTTTGGAGAACATCAGGTAGGTTGAGGGTGGTTTTGGGGTGGATCTATTGTTTTAGGGGATTTTCTTCCAGTTTTGGGGGTAATCCCGTTCTTTATTGCGGTGTTTTTGATGTGTTTTGGGATCTTCGTTTGGTTTCGTTGGGTTTTCCATGGTCATCATGGTGGAAGATGGTAAATTGTGGGTTTCGGAGAACATCAGGTAGGTTTAGGGTGGTTTTGGGGTGTATCTATGGTATTTGGGGTTTTCTTGTTTTTTTTTTTAGGGTGATCCCGTTCTTTATTGGGGTGTTTTTGACGTGTTTTGTGGTCTCCATAGGGTTTCGTTCGGTTCTCGTTGGTCATCATGGTGAAGAAGGGTAAATTGTGGGTTTTGGAGAACATCAGGTGAGTTTAAGGTTTTTTGGGTGGTTAATCTATGGTTTTGGTGGATTTCATCTTTTTTTTAGGTTTTTCTTCTGTTTTTGGGTTGGTCCCGTTCTTTTTTGGGGTGTTTTTGACATCTTTTGTGGTCTCCGTTGGGTTTTGTTTGGTTCTTGTTTGTCATCATTGTGAAGAAGGGTAAATTGTGGGTTTTGGAGAATATCAGGTAGGTTTAGGGGGACTATTGGGGTGGATCTATGGCTTTTGGGGTTTTCTTTCTTTTTCGGGGTTGATCCTGTTTTTTTTGGGGTTGTTTTTGACATATTTTGGGGTCTCCGTTGGTTTTCGTTGTGTTTTCCGTGATCATCATGGTGGAAAAGGGTATATTGTGGGTTTTGGAGAACATCAGGTAGGTTTATGGGGACTGTTGTGGTGGATCTATGGTTTTCGGGGATTTTCTTCCAGTTTTGGGGGTGATCCCGTTCTTTTTTTTTTTTTTTTTTTTTTTTTTTTGTCTTGTTTTGGCTTCTCCATTGGGTTTTGTTTGGGTCTCATTGGTCGTTAAGGTAAATGGGAGTGGATTGTGGGTTTTCGTTAAGATCAGGTGAGTTTAGGGTGGTTTTGGGTGGAAATTCATAGTTTTGTGGGTTTTTTGTTCTGATCCAGTTCTTTTTTGGTGGGTTTCTGACGTGTTTTGGGGTTTCCGTTGCGTTTTCGTTGAGTTCCTAATTGGTTTTATGGTGTTTGGGATGTGACTATGGGATTTGGAGAACATCAGGTAGGTTTAGGGTGGTTTTGGGATTGGATCCGTGCTTTTTGGGGATTTTCTTCCAATTTTGGGGGTGATCCCGTTCTTTTTAGGGGTGTTTAGGAAGTGTTTTGGGGTCTCCATTGGGTTTCGTTGGGTTTTCCATGGTCATCATGGTGGAAAAATTTAAATTGCGGGTTTTGGAGAACATCAGTTAGGTTTAGGGTGATTTTTGGGGTGGATCTATGGTTTTGGGGGATTTTCTTCCAGTTTTTGGTGTGATCCCATTCTTTTTTGGGGTGTTTTTGACGTTTTTGTTGTCTCTGTTGGGTTTTAGTTGGGTTCTTGTTGGTCATCATGGTGGAAGATGGTAAATTGTGGGTTTCGGAGAACATCAGGTAGGTTTAGGGTGGTTTTGGGGTGGATCTATTGTTTTTGGGGTTTTCTTTCGTTTTTAGGGTTTGTCCCATTCTTGTTTGGGGTGTTTTTGACTTGTTTTGCGTCCTCCGTTGGGTTTTGTTGGGTTCTCATTGGTCGTTAAGGTAAATGGGAGTGGATTGTGGGTTTTGGAGAAGATCAGATGGGTTTAGTGTGGTTTTGGGGGGAAATTCATAGTTTTTGTTTTTTGTTTTTTTTTTTTTTGTTTTTTTTCTTCTGATCCAGTTCTTTTTTGGGGTGTTTTTGACGTGTTTTGGGGTTTCCGTTGCTTTTCGTTTAGTTTCTAGTGGGTTTTATGGTGTTTGGGATGTGACTATGGGATTTGGAGAACATCAGGTAGGTTTAGGGTGGTTTTGGGATTGGATCCGTGCTTTTTGGGGATTTTCTTCCAATTTTGGGTGTGATCCCGTTCTTTTTAGGTGTGTTTTTGAAGTGTTTTTGGAGCTCCGTTGGTTTTCTTTGTGTTTTCCATGGTCATCATGGTGGTAAAATTTAAATTGTGGGTTTTGGAGAACATCAGGTAGGTTTAGGGTGGTTTTGGGGTGGATCTATTGTTTTGGGAGTTTTCTTTCTTTTTTAGGGGTTATCCCGTTCTTGTTTGGGTTGTTTTTGACGTGTTTTGGGGTCTCTTTTGGGTTTCATTAGGTTTTCCATGGTCATCATGGTGGAAAAGGGTAAATTGTGGGTTTTGGAGAACATCAGGCAGGTTTAGGGGGACTATTGTGGTGGATCTATTGTTTTGGGGTATTTTCTTCCTGTTTTGGGGGTGATCCCGTTCTTTATTGGGGTGTTTTTGACGTGTTTTGGGGTCTCCTTTGGGTTTTAGTTGTGTTCTTGTTGGTCATCATATTGGAAAAGTGTAAATTGTGGGTTTTGTAGAACATCAGGTAGCTTGAGTATGGTTTTGGGGTGGATCTATTGTTTTAGGGGTTTTTCTTCCAGTTTTTGGTGTAATCCCGTTCTCGTTTGGGGTGTTTTTGACGTGTTTTGGGGTCTCCGTTTGGTTTTGTTGGGTTTTCCGTGGTCATCATGGTGGAAAATTGTATATTGTGGGTTTGGAAGAACATCATGTAGGTTTAGGGTGTTTTGGGGCTGGATCTATGGCATTTCTGGTTTTCTTCTCTTTTTTTTTGGGTGTGATCCTGTTGTTTTTTGGTTTTTTTTTGACGTGTTTTGTGTCTCCATTGGGTTTTGTTGGGTCCTCGTTGGTCGTTAAGGTAAATGGGAGTCGATTGTGGGTTTTGGAGAAGATCAGGTGAGTTTAGGGTGGTTTTGGGGTTGGATCCGTGCATTTGGGGATTTTCTTCCAGTTTTGGGCGTGATCACGTTCTTGTTTGCGGTGATTTTGACATGTTTTTTGGGTCACCATTGGGTTTTGTTGGGTTTTCCGTGGTCATCGTGGTGGAAATGTATAAGTTGTGGGTTTTGGAGAACATCAGGTAGGTTTGGGGGCTTTTTGGTGTGGATTCTTGGTATTTGGGGTTTTCTTCTGTTTTTTAGGGTGATCCTGTTCTTTTTTGGGCTGTTTTTTAAGTTTTTTGTCGTCTCCATTGGGTTTCATTGGGTTCTCGTTGTTCGTTAAGGTAAATGGGAGTGGATTGTGGGTTTTGGAGAAGATCAGGTGAGTTTAGTGTGGTTTTGGGGGAAAATCATAGTTTTATTTCTTTTTTTTTTCTTCATGTCTAGTTCTTTTTTGGGGTGTTTTTGACGTGTTTTGTGGTCTCCGTTGGGTTTTGTTGGGTTTCCATTGGGTTTTCTGGTGGTTGGGTGTGGATTGTACATTTAGGAGAACATCAGGTAGGTTTAATGGTGGTTTTCGGGTTATATCACGTATTTACTTCTGATCCGGTTCACTTTTGCGATGTTTTAGACGTGTTTTGGGGTCTCTGTTGGGTTTCGTAGGGTTTTCCTTGGTCATCATGGTGAAAAAGTGTAAATTGTGGATTTTGGAGAACATCTGGTAGGTTTAGGGTGGTTTTGGTATGGATCTATTCTTTTGGGAGTTTTCTTCGGTTTTTGGAGGTGATCACGTTCTTGTTTAGGCTGTTTTTGACGTGTTTTGGGGTCTCCGTTTGGTTTACTTGGGTTTTCTGTGGTCATCATGGTGGAAAAGTGTAAATTGTGAGTTTTGGAGAACATCAGGTAGGTTTAGGGGGACTTTTGGGGCAGGGTCATAGATTTTGGTGTTCTCTTCTGTTTTTTTTTGGGTGGTCCCGTGCTTTTTTGGGAAGTTTTTGAGGTGTTTGGGGGTGTCTTTTGGGTTTTGTTGGGTTTTGAGTGGTCATCATGGTGGAAAACGGTAAATTGTGGGTTTTGGAGAACATCAAGTAGGTTTACGGTGGTTTTGGGTTGGATCTATGGTTTTTGGATTTTTGTTTTTTTGGGGGGTGATCCTTTTCTTTTTTGACGTGGTTTGGGGTCTCCGTTGGGTTTCGTTCGGTTCTCGTTGGTCGTTAAGGTAAATGGGAGTGCATTGTGGGTTTTGGAGAAGTTCAGGTGAGTTTAGGGTGGTTTTGGGATTGGATCCGTGCTTTTTGGGAATATTCTTCCAGTTTTGGGCGTGATCCCGTTCTTTTTTGGAGTGTTTTTGACGTGTTTGGGGTCTCCGTTGGGTTTCGTTGGGTTTTCCTTGGTCATCGTGGTGGAAAAGTGTAAATTGTGGGTTTTGGAGAACATCAGGTATGTTTAGCATGGTTTTGGGGTGGATCTATGGTATTTGGGTTTTTCTTCTGTTTTCTTGGTGTGATCCTATTCTTTTTTGGGGTGTTTTTGACGTGTTTTGTGTTCTCCGTTGGGTTTCATTGGGTTCTCATTGGTCGTTAATGAAAATGGGAGTGGATTGTGGGTTTTGGAGAATATCAGGTAGGTTTAGGGTGGTTTTGGGGGTAAATTCATTGTTTTGGGTTTTTTTCTTCTGATCCGGTATTTTTGGCGGTGTTATTGATGTGTTTTGGGGTCTCCGTTGGGTTTTGTTGGGTTCTTGTTGGTCATTTTATTAAATAGGATTGGATTTTTGGTTTTGGACAACATCAGGTAGGTTTAAGGTTTTTTGGGGGTATAAATCATGGCATTTTTGCGTTTTTTAGGGTCTGGATAGATTTTTGTGTTGTTTTGAAGTGTTTTGGAAATTTCATTAGGTTTCGTTGGGTTCTTATTGGTCATCATGGTGAATGGGAATGAAATGTGGGATTTGGAGAAGATCAGGTGAGTTTAGGGTGGTTTTGGGGGGAAATTCATGTTTTTGTTTTTGTTTTTGTTTTTGTTTTTGTTTTTCATGTCCAGTTCTTTTTTGGGGTGTTTTTGAAAGGTTTTGGGGTCTCCGTTGGGTTTCGTTGGGTTTTCCGTGGTCATCACGGTGGAAAAGTGTAAATTGTGGGTTTTTTGAGAACATCAGTTAGGTTTTGGGTTTTTGGGGTTGATCTATGATTTTGGGGGATTTTCTTCCAGTTTTGGGGGTGATTCCGTTATGGTTTGGGGTGTTTTTGACGTGTTTTTGGGTCTCTGTTGGGTTTCATTGGGCTTTCCATTGTGATCGTGGTGGAAAAGTGTAAATTGTTGGTTTTGGAGAAGATCAGGTAGGTTTAGGGTTGTTTTGGGGTGCAGCAATGGTTTTGGGGGATTTTCTTCCATTTTTTTTGTTGATCCTGTTCTTGTTTGTGGTGTTTTTGATGTTTTTTCGGGTCTCCGTTGGGTTTTGTTTGGTTTTCCGAGGTCATCATGGAGGAAAAATGTAAATTGTGGGTTTCGGAAAACATCATGTAGGTTTTGTCGTGGTTTTGTTGTGGATCTATGGTATTTGGGATTTTCCTCTGGTTTTTGGCGTGTTCCCGTTCTTGTTTGGGATGTTTTTGATGTGTTTTGGGGTCTCCGTTGCATTTCATTGGGTTCTCGTTGGTCGTTAAGGTAAATGGGAGTGGATTGTGGGTTTTGGAGAAGATCAGGTGAGTTTAGTGTGGTTTTGGGGGGAAATTCATGTTTGTTTGTTTGTTTGTTTTTTTTCTTCTCGTCTAGTTCTTTTTTGGGGTGTTTTTGATGTGTTTTGGGGTCTCCGTTGGGTTTTGTTGGGTTTCCATTGGGTTTTCTGGTGGTTGGGAGTGGATTGTACATTTAGGAGAACATCCTAACAGGTTTAAGGTTTTTTTGGGGGGTTAAATCACGTTTTTTCTTCTGATTCGGTTCACTTTTGAGGGGTTTTTGACGTGTTTTGGGGTCTCCGTTTGGTTTCGTTGGGTTTTCCGTGGTCATCATGGTGGAAAAGTGTAAATTGTGGGTTTTGGAGAACATCAGGTAGGTTTAGGGTGGTATTGGGGTGGATCTATGGTATTTGGGATTTTCTTCCATTTTTTTGGTGTGATCCTGTTCTTTTTTGTGTTATGTTTGACGTGTTTTGCGGTCTCCGTTGGGTTTCGTTGGGTTCTTGTTGGTCCTTAAGGTAAATGGGAGTGGATTTTAGGTTTTGGAGAAGATCACGTGAGTTTAGGGTGGTGTTGGGGAGAAATTCATAGTATTTGGGTTTTTTCTTCTGATCCAGTTCTTTTTTAGGGTATTTTTGACATGTTTTGGGGTCTCCGTTGGGTTTTGTTGGGTTTTCCGTGGTCATCATGTTGGAAAAGTGTAAATTGTGGGTTTTGGAGAACATCATGTAGGTTTAGGGGGACTTTTAGGGCAGATTCATGGTTTTTGCGGTTTTCTTCTGTATTTTTCAGGTGGTCCCGTACATTTTTGGGAAGTTTTTGAGGTGTTTGGGGGTCTCTTTGGGTCTTGTTGGGTTCTCGTTGGTCATGATGGTGGAAAAAGTTAAATGGTGGTGTTTGGAGAACATCAGGTGAGTTTAAGGTTTTTTGGGGAGTGAATCTATGGTTTGGGGGGATTTCTTCTGTTTTTTAGGGTTTCCTTCTCTTCTTGGGGTGGTACTGTTATTTTTTGGGGTGTTTTTGACGTGTTTTTGGGTCCCTGTTGGGTTTCGTTTGGTTCTCGTTGGTCGTTAAGGTAAATGGGTGCGGATTGTGGGTTTGGAAGTTGATTAGGTTAGTTAAGGGTGGTTTTGGTATTGGATTCGTGCTTTTTCGGGATTTCCTTCCAGTTTTCTGGGTTATCCCGCTCTTGATTGGGGTGTTTTTGACATGTTTTGGGGTCTCCATTGGGTTTTGTTGCGTTTTCCATGGTCATCGTGGTGGAAAAGTGTAAACGGTGGGTTTTGGAGAACATCAGCTAGGTTTAGGGTGGTTTTGGGGTGGATCTATTGTTTTGGCGATTTTCTTTCGTTTTTGGGGGTGATCCTGTTTTTTGGGGGGTATTTTTGACGTGTTTTGGGGTCTACGTTGTGTTTCGTTGGGTTTTGCGTGGTCATCAGGTTGGAAAAGGTAAATTGTGGGTTTTGGAGAAGATCAGGTAGCTTTAGGGTGGTTTTGGGGTGGATCTATGGTATTTGGGCTTTTCTTCTGTTTTTTTGGGATGATCCTGTTCTTGTTTGGGGTGTTTTTTACGTGTTTTGGGGTCTCTGTTGTGTTTCGTTGGGTTTTCCGTGGTCATCATGGTGGAAAAGAGTATATTGTGGGTTTTGGAGAACATCAGGTAGGTTTAGGGTTTCTTTGGGATTGGATCCGTGATTTTTGGGGACTTTCTTCCAGTTTTGGGGGTGATCCCGTTCATGTTTGGGGTGTTTTTGTCGTTTTTTGGGGTCTCCGTTGGGTTTCGTTGGGTTTTCCATGGTCATCATGGTGGAAAAGTGTAAATTGTGGGTTTTGGAGAAGATCAGGTAGGTTTAGGGTGGTTTTGGGGTGGATCTATGGTTTTGCGGGATTTTCTTCCAGTTCTGTTGTTGATCCCGTTCTTGTTTGGGTGTTTTTGACGTGTTTTGTGGTCTCCGTTGGGTTTCGTTTGGTTTTCCGTGATCATCCTAGTGGAAAAGAGTAAGTTTTGGGTTTTGGAGAACATCAGGTAGGTTTAGGGTGCTTTTCGGGAGGATATGTGGTATTTGGCATTTTGTTCTATTTTTTGGGTTAATTCTGTTCTTTTTTGGGTGTTTTTGTCGTTTTTTGCGGTCTCTGTTGAGTTTCGTTAGGTTCTCGTTGGTCGTCAAGGTAAATGGGAGTGGATTGTGGGTTTTGGAGAAGATCAGGTTAGTTTACGGCGGTTTGGGGGGGGGAATTCATAGTTTTTGGTGTTTTTTCTTCTGATCCCGTTATTTTTTGGGGTGTTTTAGACGTGTTTTGGGGTCTCCGTTGGGTTTTGTTGGGTTTTCCCTGGTCATCATGGTGGAAAAGGGTAAATTGTGGGTGTTGGAGAAGATCAGTTAGGTTTAGGGTGGTTTTGAGGTGGATCTATGGTTTTGAGGGGTTTTCTTCCAGTTTTTGGGTGATCCCATTCGTGTTTGCGGTGGTTTTGACGTGTTTTGGGGTCTCCGTTGGGTTTCGTTTGGTTTTCCGTGGTCATCATGGTGGAAAATGGTAAGTTGCGTGTTTTGGAGAACATCAGGTAGGTTTGGGGGGACTTTGGGGGTGGATTCTTGGTATTTGGGGTTTTCTTCTGTTGTTTTGGGGTGATCCCTTTCTTTTATGGGGTGTTTTTGAAGTGTTTTGCGGTCTTTTTTGGGTTTCATTGGGTTCTCGATGGTCGTTAAGTTAAATGGGTGTGGATTGTGGGTTTTGGAGAAGATCAGGTGAGTTTAGTGTGGTTTTGGGGGGAAATTCATAGTTTTTGGTGTTTTTTCTTCTGATCCCGTTCTTTTTTGGGGTGTTTTAGACGTGTTTTGCTGTCTCCGTTGCGTTTCGTTGGGTGTTCCGTGGTCATCATAGTGGAAAAGAGTAAATTGTGAGTTTTGGAGAAGATCAGGTAGGTTTAGGGTGGTTTAGAGGTGGATCTATGGTTTTGAGGGGTTTTCTTCCAGTTTTTGGGTGATCCCATTCGTGTTTGCGGTGGTTTTGACGTGTTTTGGGGTCTCCGTTGGGTTTCGTTGGGTTTTCCGTGGTCATCATGGTGGAAAAGGGTAAGTTGCAGGTTTTGGAGAACATCAGGTAGGTTTGGGGGGACTTTGGGGGTGGATTCTTGGTATTTGGGGTTTTCTTCTCTTTTTTTTTGGGGTGATCCCTTTCTTTTTTGGGGTGTTTTTGATGTGTTTTGGGGTCTCCGTTGTGTTTCATTGGATTCTCGTTGGTCCTTAATTTAAATGGGTGTGGATTGTGGGTTTTGGAGAAGATCAGGTAGTTTAGAGTGGTTTCGGGATTGGATCTGGGCTTTTTGGAGATTTTCTTCTAGTTTTGGGGGTGATCCCGTTCTTGTTTGGGGTGTTTTTGACATATTTTGGGATCTCCGTTGGGTTTTGTTCGGTTTTCCGTGTTCATCGTGGTGGAAAAGGGTAAATTGTGGGTTTTGGAGAACATCAGGTAGGTTTAGGGTGGTTTTGGGGTGGATCTATGGTTTTGGGGTTATTTTCTTCCAGTTTTGGGGGTTATCCCCTTTTTTTTTGGGGGTGCTTTTGACGTGTTTTGGGGTCTCCGTTGGGTTTCCTTGGGTTTTCCATGGATATCGTTGTGGTAAAGAGTAAATTGTGGGGTTTGGAGAACGTCACGTAGGTTTAGGGTGGTTTTGTAGAGAAATTCATAGTTTTGGGTTTTTTTTACTTCTGATCCAGTTCTTTTTTGTGGTGTTTTTGCCCTGTTTTGGGGTTTCCGTTGGGTTTCGTTGTGTTTTCCGTGGTCATCATGGTGGAAAATGGTAAATTGTGGGTTTTGGAGAAGATCAGGTAGGTTTAGGGTGGTTTTGGGGTGGATCTATGATTTTGGGGTTATTTTCTTCCAGTTTTGGGGGTAATCCCGTTCTTTTTTGGGGTGCTTTTGATGTGTTTTTGGGTCACCGTTGGGTTTCGTATGGTTTTCCATTGTCATCATGGTGAAAAAGAGTAAATTGTGGGTTTTGGAGAAGATCAGGTAGGTTTAGGGTGGTTTTGGGCTGGATCTACTGTTTTTGTGGTTTTCTTTCTTTTTTTAGGTGTTATCCCGATCTTTTTTGTGGTGTTTTTGACGTGTTTTGGGGTCTCCGTTGGGTTTTGTTTGGTTCTCGTTGGTTGTTATTGTAAATGGGAGTGGATTGTGGGTTTTGGAGAAGATCAGGTAGGTTTAGGGTGGTTTTGTAGAAAAATTCATTGTTTTGGGGTTTTTTACTTTTGATCCAGTTCTTTTCTGGGGTGTTTTTGACATGTGTTGGTTTCTCCGTTGGTTTTCGTTTGTTTTCCATGGTCATCATGGTGAAAAAGAGTAAATTGTGGTTTTTGGAGAACATCAGGTAGGTTTAGTGTGGTTCTGGTTTGGATCTATGTTTTTTGGGGTTTTCTTTCGATTTTTGGGGATATCCCGTTCTTGTTTGGCGTGTTTTTGACATTTTTTGGGGTCTCCGTTGGGTTTTGTTATGTTTTCCATGGTCATCATGGTGAAAAAGAGTAAATTGTGGGTTTTGGAGAACATCAGGTAGGTTTAGTGGGGGTTTTGGGGTGGATCTTTGGCTTTTAGAGTTTTCTTTCGTTTTAGGGGGTGATCCTGTTCTTTTTTGGGGTGTTTTTGACGTGTTTTGGTGTCCCCGTTGGGTTTCATTGTGTTTTCTGTGGTCATTATGGTGGAAAATAGTAAATTGTGGGTTTTGGAGAACATCAGGTAGGTTTAGTGTGGTTCTGGTTTGGATCTATGGTTTTTGCGGTTTTCTATCGTTTTTTTGGTGTTATCCCGTTCTTTTTTGGGGTGTTTTTGACTTGTTTTGGGGTCTCCGTTGGGTTTTGTTGGTTCTCGTTGGTCGTTAAGGTAAATGGGAGTGGATTGTGTGTTTTGGAGAAGATCAGGTAGGTTTAGGGTGGTTTTGTAGAAAAATTCATAGTTTTGGGTTTTTTTTACTTCTGATCCAGTTCTTTTTGGGGGTGTTTATGACGTGTTTTGGGGTCTCTGTTGGGTTTCGTTTGGTTTTCCATGGTCATCATGGTGAAAAAGAATAAATTGTGGGTTTTGGAGAACATCAGGTAGGTTTAGTGGGGGTTTTTGGGTGGATCTATTGTTTTTGTGGTTTTCTTTCTTTTTTGGGGATATCCCGTTCTTGTTCGGGGTGTTTTTGATTGTTTTGCGGTCTCTGTTATGTTTTGTTGTGTTCTTGTTGCTCGTTAATGTAAATGGGAGTGGATTGTGGGTTTTGGAGAAGATCAGGTGAGTTTAGGGTGGTTTTGGGAGGAAATTCATAGTTTGTTTTTTTTTTTTTTTTTTTTTTTTTTCTTCTGATCCAGTTCATTTTTGGGGTGTTCTTGACGTGTTTTGGGGTGTCCGTTGCGTTTCGTTGAGTTCCTAATGGGTTTTCTGGTGGTTGGGAGTTGACTTTGGTATTTGGAGAACATCAAGTAGGTTTAGGGTGGTTTTGGCGTGGATCTATGATTTTGGGGTTATTTTCTTCCAGTTTTGGGGGTCATCCCGTTCATTTTTGGGGTGTTTTTGACGTGTTTTGTGGTCTCCGTTGGCTTTCCTTGGGTTTTCCATGGTTATTGTTGTGGAAAAATCTAAATTGTGGGTTTTGGAGAACGTCAGGTAGGTTTAGGGTGGTTTTGGGGTGGATCTACGGTTTTTGGGGTTTTCTTTCTTTTTTTAGGGGATATCCCGTTCTTTTTTGAGGTGTTTTTGACTTGTTTTGGGGTCTCCGTTGGGTTTTGTTGGGTTCTCGTTGGTCGTTATTGTAAATGGGAGTGGATTGTGGGTTTTGGAGAAGATCAGGTAGGTTTAGGGAGGTTTTGTAGAGAAATTCATAATTTTGTGTTTTTTTACTTCTGATCCAGTTCTTTTTTGGGGTGTTTTCGACGTGTTTTGGTTTCTCCGTTGGGTTTCGTTTGGTTTTCCATGGTCATCATGGTGAAAAGGAGTAAATTGTGGGTTTTGGAGAAGATCAGGTAGGTTTATAGTGGTTTTGGGGTGGATCTATGGCTTTTGGGGTTATTTTCTTCCAGTTTTGGGGGTCATCCTGTTTTTTTTTCGGGTGCTTTTGACGTGTTTTGGGGTCTCCGTTGGGTTTCCTTGGGTTTTCCATGGTCATCGTTGTGGAAAAGAGTAAATTGTGGGTTTTGGAGAAGATCAAGTAGGTTTAGGGTGGTTTTGGGGTGGATCTATGATTTTGGGGTTATTTTCTTCCAGTTTTGGGGGTCATCCTGTTCTTTTTTGGGGTGTTTTTGACGTGTTTTGGGGTCTCCATTGGGTTTCCTTCGGTTTTCCATGGTTATCGTTGTGGAAATAAGTAAATTGTGGGTTTTGGAGAAGATCAGGTAGGTTTAGGGTGGGTTTGTAGAGAAATTCATAGTTCTGTGTTTTTTTACTTCTGATCCAGTTCTTTTTTGGGGTGTTTTTGACGTGTTTTGGTTTCTCCGTTGAGTTTCGTTTGGTTTTCCATTGTCATCATGGTGAAAAAGAATAAATTGTGGTTTTTGGAGAACATCAGGTAGGTTTAGTGTGGTTCTGGTTTGGATCTATGTTTTTTGGGGTTTTCTTTCGATTTTTGGGGATATCCCGTTCTTGTTTTTGGTGTTTTTGACTTGTTTTTGGGTCTCTGTTGGGTTTTGTTGTGTTCTCGTTTGTCGTTAATGTAAATGGGAGTGGATTGTGGGTTTTGGAGAAGATCAGGTGAGTTTAGGTTGTTTTTGGGAGGAAATTCATAGCTTTTGTTTTTTTTTTTTTTTTTTCTTCTGATCCAGTTCTTTTTTTGGGGTGTTTTTGACGTGTTTTGGGGTGTCCGTTTCGTTTCGCTGAGTTCCTAATGGATTTTCTGGTGGTTGGGAGTGGACTTTGGGATTTGGAGAACATCAGGTGGGTTTAGGGTGGTTCTGTTGTGGATCTATGATTTTTGGGGTTTTCTTTCGTTTTTTGGGGTTATCCCGTTCTTGTTTGAGGTGTTTTTGACGTGTTTTGTGGTCTCCGTTGGGTTTCGTTGTGTTTTCCGTGGTCATAATGGTGGAAAATTGTAAATTGTGGGTTTTGGAGAACTTCAGGTAGGTTTAGTGGGGGTTTTGGGGTGGATCTATGGCTTTTAGAGTTTTCTTTCGTTTTAGGGGGTGATCCTGTTCTTTTTTGTGGTGTTTTTGACGTGTTTTGGGGTCTCCGTTGCGTTTCGTTGAGTTCCTAATGGGTTTTCTGGTGGTTGGGAGTGGACTTTGAGATTTGGAGTACATCAGGTAGGTTTAGGGTGGTTCTGGTCTAGATCTATGATTTTTGGGGTTTTCTTTCGATTTGTGGGGTTATCCCGTTCTTGTTTGAGGTGTTTTTGACGTGTTTTGGGGTCTCTGTTTTGTTTCGTTGTTTTTTCCGTGGTCATCATGGTGGAAAATTGTAAATTGTGGGTTTGGGAGAACATCAGGTAGGTTTAGTGTGGTTCTGGTTTGGATCTATGGTTTTTGCGGTTTTCTATCGTTTTTTTGGTGTTATCCCGTTCTTTTTTGGGGTGTTTTTGACTTGTTTTGGGGTCTCCGTTGGGTTTTGTTGGTTCTCGTTTGTCGTTAAGGTAAATGGGAGTGGATTGTGTGTTTTGGAGAAGATCAGGTAGGTTTAGGGTGGTTTTGTGGTGGATCTACGGTTTTGGGGGTTTTCTTTCTTTTTTTAGGTTATATCCCGTTCTTGTTTGGGGTGTTTTTGACTTGTTTTGGGGTCTCCGTTGGGTTTTGTTGGTTCTCGTTGGTCGTTAAGGTAAATGGGAGTGGATTGTGTGTTTTGGAGAAGATCAGGTAGGTTTAGGGTGGTTTTGTAGAAAAATTCATAGTTTTGGGTTTTTTTTACTTCTGATCCAGTTCTTTTTGGGGGTGTTTATGACGTGTTTTGGGGTCTCTGTTGGGTTTCGTTTGGTTTTCCATGGTCATCATGGTGAAAAAGAGTAAATTGTGGGTTTTGGAGAACATCAGGTAGGTTTAGTGGGGGTTTTTGGGTGGATCTATTGTTTTTGTGGTTTTCTTTCTTTTTTGGGGATATCCCGTTCTTGGTTTGGGTGTTTTTGATTGTTTTGCGGTCTCTGTTGGGTTTTGTTGTGTTCTTGTTGCTCGTTAATGTAAATGGGAGTGGATTGTGGGTTTTGGAGAAGATCAGGTGAGTTTAGGGTGGTTTTGGGAGGAAATTCATAGTTTGTTTTTTTTTTTTTTTTTTTTTTCTTCTGATCCAGTTCATTTTTGGGGTGTTCTTGACGTGTTTTGGGGTGTGTGTTGCGTTTCGTTGAGTTCCTAATGGGTTTTCTGGTGGTTGGGAGTTGACTTTGGTATTTGGAGAACATCAAGTAGGTTTAGGGTGGTTTTGGGGTGGATCTATGATTTTTGGGGTTATTTTCTTCCAGTTTTGGGGGTCATCCCGTTCATTTTTGGGGTGTTTTTGACGTGTTTTGTGGTCTCCGTTGGCTTTCCTTGGGTTTTCCATGGTTATTGTTGTGGAAAAATCTAAATTGTGGGTTTTGGAGAACGTCAGGTAGGTTTAGGGTGGTTTTGGGGTGGATCTACGGATTTTGGGGTTTTCTTTCTTTTTTTAGGGGATATCCCGTTCTTGTTTGGGGTGTTTTTGACTTGTTTTGGTGTCTCCGTTGGGTTTTGTTGTGTTCTCGTTGGTCGTTATTGTAAATGGGAGTGGATTGTGGGTTTTGGAGAAGATCAGGTAGGTTTAGGGTGGTTTTGTAGAGAAATTCATAATTTTGTGTTTTTTTACTTCTGATCCAGTTCTTTTTTGGTGTGTTTTTGACGTGTTTTGTTTTCTCCATTGGATTTCGTTTGGTTTTCCATGGTCATCATGGTGAAAAGGAGTAAATTGTGGGTTTTGGAGAACTTCGGGTAGGTTTTAGCGGGACTTTTGGCGTGGTTCTATGGTTTTGGGGGATATTCTTCCAGTTTTGGGGGTGATCCCGTTCTTTTTTGGTGTGTTTTTGACGTGTTTTGTGGTCTACGTTTGGTTTCGTTGGGTTCTTGTTGGTCATCATGATGTAACAGGATAAAATGTGGGTTTTGGAGAACATCAGGTATGTTTAGGGGGACTTTTGGTGTGGATCTATGGCTTTTAGTGTTTTCTTTCTTTTTAGGGGGTGATCCTGTTCCTTTTTTTGGGGTGTTTTTACGTGTTTTGTGGTCTCCGTTGGTTTTCGTTGTGTTTTCCGTGGTCATCATGGTGGAAAATGGTAAATTGTGGATTTTGGAGAAGATCAAGTAGGTTTAGGGTGGTTTTGGGGTGGATCTATGATTTTGGGGTTATTTTCTTCCAGTTTTGGGGGTCATCCCGTTCTTTTTTGGGGTGCTTTTGACGTGTTTTGGGGTCTCCGTTGGGTTTCCTTGGGTTTTCCATGGTTATCGTTGTGGAAAAGAGTAAATTTTGGGTTTTGGAGAAGATCAGGTAGGTTTAGGGTGGTTTTGGGGTCGATCGACGTTTTTTGGGGTTTTCTTTCTTTTTTTAGTGGTTATCCCGTTCTTGTTTGAGGTGTTTTTGACTTGTTTTGGGGTCTCCGTTGGTTTTTGTTTGGTTCTCGATGGTAGTTAAGGTAAATGGGATTGGATTGTTGGGTTTGGAGAAGATCAGGTAGGTTTAGGGTGGTTTTGTAGAAAAATTCATAGTTTTGGGGTTTTTTACTTCTGATCCAGTTCTTTTTTGGGGTGTTTTTGAAGTGTTTTGGGGTCTCCGTTGGGTTTCATTTGGTTTTCCATGGTCATCATGGTGAAAAAGAGTAAATTGTGGGTTTTGGAGAACATCAGGTAGGTTTAGGGGGGGGTTTTGGGATGGATCTATGGCTTTTAGAGTTTTCTTTCTTTTTACGGGGTGATCCTGGTTTTTTTTTGGGGTGTTTTTGACGTGTTTTGGGGTCTACGTTGGGTTTCGTTGTGTTTTCCGTTGTCATCATGGTGGAAAATTGTAAATTGTGGGTTTTGGAGAAGATCAGGTAGGTTTAGGGTGGTTTTGGGGTGGATATATTGTTTTTGTGGCTTTCTTTCTTTTTTGGGGATATCCCGTTCTTGTTTGGGTTGTTTTTGATTGTTTTGGGGTCTCCGTTTGGTTTCCTTGGGTTTTCCATGGTTATCGTTGTGGAAAAGCGTAAATTGTGGCTTTTGGAGAACGTCAGGTAGGTTTAGGGTGGTTTTTGGGGTGGATGTACGGTTTTTGGGGTTTTCTTTCTTTTTTTAGGGGTTATCCCGTTCTTGTTTGGGGTGTTTTTGACTTGTTTTGCGGTCTCCGTTGGGTTTTGTTGGGTTCTCGTTGCTCGTAAAGTTAAATGGAAGTGGATTGTGGGTTTTGGAGAAGATGAGTTAGGTTTAGGGTGGTTTTGTAGAGAAATTCATAGTTTTGTGTTTTTTTACTTCTGATCCAGTTCTTTTTTGGGGTGTTTTTGACGTGTTTTGGTTTCTCCGTTGGGTTTCGTTTGGTTTTCCATGGTCATCACGGTGAAAAAGTGTAAATTGTGGGTTTTGGAGAACATCAGGTAGGTTTAGTGGGGGTTTTGGGGTGGATCTATGGCTTTTAGAGTTTTCTTTCGTTTCAGGGGGTGATCCTGTTCTGTTTTGTGGTGTTTTTGACGTGTTTTTGGGTCCCCGTTGGGTTTCGTTGTGTTTTCCGTGGTCATCATGGTGGAAATTGGTAAATTGTGGGTTTTGGAGAACATCAGGTAGGTTTAGTGTGGTTCTGGTTTGGATCTATGGTTGTTGGGGTTTTCTTTCGTTTTATGGGGATATCCCGTTCTTGTTTGTGGTGTTTTTGACTTCTTTTTGGGTCTCCGTTGGGTTTCGTTGTGTTCTCGTTGCTCGTTAATGTAAATGGGAGTGGATTGTGGGTTTTGGAGAAGATCAGGTGAGTTTATGGTGTTTTTGGGAGGAAATTCATAGTTTTTTTTTTTTTTTTTTCTTCTGATACGGTTCTTTTTTGGGGTGTTTTGACGTGTTTTGGGGTGTCCGTTGCGTTTCGTTGAGTTCCTAATGGGTTTTCTGGTGGTTGGGAGTGGACTTTGGGATTTGGAGAACATCAGGTAGGTTTAGGGGGACTTTTGGTTTGGACCTCTGATTTTTGGGGTTTTCTTTCGTTTTTGGGGTTTATCCCGTTCTTTTTTGGGGTGTTTTTGACGTGTTTTGGGGTCTCCGTTGGGTTTCCTTGGGTTTTCCGTGGTCATCGTTGTGGAAAAGGGTAAATTGTGGGTTTTGGAGAACATCAGGTAGGTTTAGGGGGACTTTTGGTGTGGATCTATGGCTTTTGGTGTTTTCTTTCGTTTTTGGAGGTGATCCTGATCTTTTTTGTTTTTCTTTTTTTTTTTTTGACGTGTTTTGTGGTCTCCTTTGGGTTTCTTTGGGTTTTCCATGGTTAATGTTGTGGAAAAGAGTAAATTGTGGGTTTTGGAGAACGTCAGGTAGGTTTAGGGTGGTTTTGGGGTGGATCTACGGTTTTGGGGGTTTTCTTTCTTTTTTTTAGTGGTTATCCCGTTCTTGTTTGGGGTGTTTTTGACTTGTTTTGGGGTCTCCGTTGGGTTTTGTCTGGTTCTCGTTGGTCGTTATGGTAAATGGGTGTGGATTGTGGGTTTTGGAGAAGATCAGGTAGGTTTAGGGTGTTTTTGTAGAAAAATTCATAGTTTTGTGTTTTTTTACTTCTGATCCAGTTCTTTTTTGGGGTGTTTTTGACGTGTTTTGGTTTCTCCGTTGGGTTTTGTTTGGTTTTCCATTGTCATCATGGTGAAAAAGAGTAAATTGTTGGTTTTGGAGAAGATCAGGTAGGTATAGGGTGGTTTTGGGGTGGATCTACTTTTTTTGTTTTTTTTTTCCTTCTTTTTTGGGGATATCCCGTTCTTGGTTTGGGTGTTTTTGATTGTTTTGGGGTCTCTGTTGGGTTTTGTTGTGTTCTTGTTGCTCGTTAATGTAAATGGGAGTGGATTGTGGGTTTTGGAGAAGATCAGGTGAGTTTAGGGTGGTTTGGGTGGAAATTCATAGTTTTTGTTTTTTTTTTTTTCTTCTGATCCAGATCTTTTTTGGGGTGTTTTTGACGTGTTTTGGGGTGTGTGTTGCGTTTCGTTGAGTTCCTAATGGGTTTTCTGGTGGTTGGGAGTGGACTTTGGGATTTGGAGAACATCAGGTAGGTTTAGGGTGGTTTTGGGTTGGATCTATGATTTTGGGGTTATTTTCTTCCAGTTTTGGGGGTCATCCCGTTCTTTTTTGGGGTGTTTTTGACGTGTTTTGTGGTCTCCGTTGGGTTTCGTTGTGTTTTCCGTGGTCATCATGGTGGAAAATTGTAAATTGTGGGTTTTGGAGAACATCAGGTAGGTGTAGGGTGGTTTTGGTGTGGATCTATTGTTTTTGCGGTTTTCTTTCGGTTTTTATTGGTTATCCCGTTCTTGTTTCGGGTGTTTTTGACTTGTTTTGGGGTCTCCGATGGGTTTTGTTGGTTCTCGTTGGTCGTTAAGGTAAATGGGAGTGGATTGTGTGTTTTGGAGAAAATCAGGTAATTTAAGGGTGTTTTTGTAGAAAAATCCATAGTTTTGTGGTTTTTTACTTCTGATCCAGTTCTTTTTTGGGGTGTTTATGACGTGTTTTGGGGTCTCCGTTGAGTTTCCTTTGGTTTTCCATGGTCATCATGGTGAAAAAGTGTAAATTGTGGGTTTTGGAGAACATCAGGTAGGTTTAGGGGGACTTTTGGGGTGGTTCTATGGTTTTGGGGGATATTCTTCCAGTTTTTGGGGTGATCCCGTTCTTTATGTTTTTTTTTTTTTTTGATGTGTTTTGTGGTCTACGTTTGGTTTCGTTGGGTTCTTGTTGGTCATCATGATGTAACAGGATAAATTGTGGGTTTTGGAGAACATCAGGTAGGTTTAGGGGGAATTTTGGTGTGGATCTATGGCCTTTGGTGTTTTCTTTCGTTTTTGCAGATGATCCTGTTCTTTTTTGGGGTGTTTTTGACGTGTTTTGTGGTCTCCGTTGGGTTTCGTTGTGTTTTCCGTGGTCATTATGTTGGAAAATTTTAAATTGTGGGTTTTGGAGCACATCAGGTAGGTTTAGTGTGGTTCTGGTATGGATCTATGGTTTTTAGGATTTTCTTTCGTTTTTGGGGTTGAACCAGTTGTGTTTTGTGGTGTTTTTGACGTGTTTTGGTGTCTCCGTTGGGTTTCCTTGGGTTTTCCATGGTCATCGTTGTGGAAAAGTGTAAATTGTGGGTTTTGGAGAACATCAGGTAGGTTTGGGGGGGGGCGGGTTCGGGAGGATCTATGGCTTTTAGAGTTTTCTGTCTTTTTAGGGGGTGATCCTGTTCTGTTTTGTGGTGTTTTTGACGTGTTTTGGGGTCTCCTTTGGTTTCGTTGTGTTTTCCGTGGTCATCATGGTGGAAAATGGTTAATTGTGGGTTTTGGAGAACATCAGGTAGGTTTAGGGTGGTTTTGGTGTGGATCTATGATTTTGGGGTTATTTTCTTCCAGTTTTGGGGGTCATCCCGTTCTTTTTTGGGATTGTTTTTGACGTGTTTTGGGGTCTCCGTTGGGCTTCCTTTGGATTTCCATGGTCATCCTTGTGGAAAAGAGTAAATTGTGGGTTTTGGAGAACGTCAGGTAGGTTTAGGGTGGTTTTGGCGTGGATCTACGGTTTTTGGGGTTTTCTTTCTTTTTTTAGGCGTTATCCCGTTCTTGTTTGGGGTGTTTTTGACTTGTTTTGGGGTCTCCGTTGGGTTTTGTTGTGTTCTCGTTGGTCGTTAAGGTAAATGGGAGTGGATTGTGGGTTTTGGAGAAGATCAGGTAGGTTTAGGGTGGTTTTGTAGAGAAATTCATAGTTTTGTGTTTTTTTACTTCTGATCCAGTTCTTTTTTGGGGTGTTTTTGACGTGTTTTGGTTTCTCCGTTGGGTTTCGTTTGGTTTTCCATGGTCATCACGGTGAAAAAGAGTAAATTGTGGGTTTTGGAGAACATCAGGTAGGTTTAGAGGGGGTTTTGGGGTGGATCTATGGCTTTTAGAGTTTTCTTTCGTTTTAGGGGGTGATCCTGATCTTTTTTGAAATATTTTTGACATGTTTTGGGGTCTCCGTTTGGTTTTAGTTGGGTTCTTGTTGGTCATCATGGTGGAAAAGTGTAAATTGTGGGTTTTGGAGAACATCAGGTAGGTTTAGGGGGTGTTTTGGGGTGGATTCATGGTATATGGGGTTTTCTTCTGTTTTTTTGGGGTGATGCAGTTCTTTTTTGGGGTGTTTTTGACGTGTTTTGTGGTCTCCGTTGGGTTTTGTTGGGTTTTCCGTTGTCATCGTGGTGGAAAAGTGTAGATTGTGGGTTTTGGAGAACATCAGGTAGGTTTAGGGGGACTTTTGGCGTGGATTCATGGTATATGGGGTTTTCTTCTGTTTTTTGGGGTGATGCAGTTCTTTTTTGGGGTGTTTTTCACGTGTTTTGTGGTCTTCATTGGGTTTCGTTGGGTTTTCCGTGGTCATCAAGGAGGAACATGTTAAATTGTGGGTTTAGGAGAACATCGGGTACATTTAGGGTGGTTTTGGGGTGGATCCATGGTGTTGGGGGATTTTCTTTCGATTTTGGGGGTGATGCCGTTCTTGTTTGGAGTGTTTTTGACGTGTTTTGGGGTCTCCTTTGGGTTTTGTTGGGTTTCCATTGGGTTTTCTGGTGCTTGGGAGTGGATTGTACATTTAGGAGAACATCAGGTAGGTATAAGGGTTATTTGGTGGTTAAATCACGTTTTTTCTTCTGATCCTTTTCACTTTTGTGGTGTTTTGAGGTATTTTGCCGTTTCCGTTGCGTTTCGTTTAGTTCCTAATGGGTTTTCTGGTGGTTGGGAGTGGACTTTGGGATTTGGAGAACATCAGGTAGGTTTAGGGGGAGTTTTGGGGAGGATCTATGGCTTTTGGGATTTTCTTCTGTTTTTTTTTGGGGTGATGCAGTTCTTTTTTGGGGTGTTTTTGACGTGTTTTGTAGTCTCCGTTGGATTTTGTTGGGTTTTCCGTTGTCTTCGTGGTGGAAAAGTGTAGATTGTGAGTTTAGGAGAACATCAGGTAGGTTTAGGGTGGTTTTGGGGTGGATCCATGGTTTTGGGGGATTTTCTTTCGTTTTTGGGGATGATGCCGTTCTTGTTTGTGGTGTTTTTGACGTGTTTTTGGGTCTCCGTTTGGTTTTGTTGGGCTTTTTGTGGTCATCATGGTGGAAAAGTGTAGATTGTGGGTTTTGGAGAACTTCAGGTAGGTTTAGGGGACTTTTGGGGTGGATTCATGCTATTTGGGCTTTTCTTCTGTTTTTTGGGTGATGCAGTTCTTTTTTGGCGTGTTTTTGACGTGTTTTGGGGTCTCCGTTTGGTTTTAGTTGGGTTCTTGTTGGTCATCATGGTGGAAAAGTGTAAATTGTGGGTTTTTGGAGAACATCAGGTAGGTTTAGAGTTGTTTTGGGATGGATCTATGG
Organism: Aythya ferina; assembly: GCF_964211825.1. Classification (NCBI taxonomy): domain Eukaryota; kingdom Metazoa; phylum Chordata; class Aves; order Anseriformes; family Anatidae; genus Aythya; species Aythya ferina. The sequence continues at coordinate 80,877 of NW_028181320.1, read as the reverse complement.
TCTTTGGGGTTTTCTTACGTGTTTTTTTTTGTGTTGATCCTGTTCTTTTTTGGGGTGAATCTATTGTTTTGGGGGATTTCTTCTGGTTTTTAGGGTTTTCTTCTGTTTTTGGAGTGATCCCGTTCTTTTTTGGGGGTGTTTTTGACGTGTTTTTGGGTCTCCGTTGTGTTTTGTGTGGTTTCCATTGGGTTTTCTGGTGGTTGGGAGTGCATTGTACATTTAGGAGAACATCAGGTAGGTTTAAGGGTTATTTGGGGGTTAAATCACGTTTTTTCTTCTGATCCTGTTCACTTTTGGGGTGTTTTTGAGGTGTTTTGGTGTTTCCGTTGCGTTTCGTTGAGTTCCTAATGGGTTTTCTGGTGGTTGGGAGTGGACTTTGGGATTTGGAGAACATCAGGTAGGTTTAGGGGGACTTTTGGGGTGGATCTATGGCTTTTGGGGTTTTCTTTTGTTTTCTGTGTTGATCCCGTTCTTGTTTGGGGTGTTTTTGACGTGTTTTGGGGTCTCCGTTGGGTTTCATTAGGTTTTCCGTGGTCATCATGGTGGAAAAGTGTAGATTGTGGGTTTTGGAGAACTTCAGGTAGGTTTAGGGGACTTTTGGGGTGGATTCATGGTATTTGGGCTTTCCTTCTATTTTTTGGGTGATGCAGTTCTTTTTTGGGGTGTTTTTGACGTGTTTTGTGGTCTCCATTGTGTTTCGTTGGGTTTTCCGTGGTCATCATGGAGGAAGAGTTTAAATAGTGGGTTTTGGAGAACATCAGGTAGGTTTAGGGTGTTTTTTGGGTGGATCCATGGTTTTGGGGAATTTTCTTTCGTTTTTGGGGGTGATCCCATTCTTGTTTGTGATGTTTTTGACTTGTTTTGGGGTCTCCATTGGGTTTCGTTGTGTTTTCCGTGGTCATCATGGTGGAAAAGTGTAAATTGCGGGTTTTGATAAACTTCAGGTAGGTTTAGGGGGACTTTTGGGGTGGATCTATGGCTTTTGGGGTTTTCTTCTTTTTTTTTGGGGGGGTGATCGTGTTCTTTTTTGGGTTGTTTTTGACGTGTTTTGGGGTCTCAGTTTGTTTTTTTTGGGTTTTCCGTGGTCATCATGGTGGAAAAGGATAAATTGTGGGTTTTGGAGAACATCAGGTAGGTTTAGGGGACTTTTGGGGCAGAGTCATGTTTTTGGGCGTTTCCTTCTGTTTCTTGGGGTGGTCCCGTTCTTTTTTGGGAAATTTTTGAGGTGTTTGGGGTTCTCCGTTGTGTTTTGTTGCGTTCTCTTTGGTCATCATGGTGTAAAATTGTAAATTGTGGGTTTTGGAGTACATCAGGTAGGTTTAGAGTGGTTTGGGGGTGGATCTATGGTATTTGGGGATTTTCCTCCTGTTTTGGGTGTGATCCCGTTCTTTTTTGGGGTGTTTTTGAAGTTTTTTGGGGTCTCCGTTGGGATTTAGTTGCCTTCTCGTTGGTCATCATGGTGGAAAATTGTAAATGGTGGATTTTGGAGAACATCAGGTAGGTTTAGGGGAATTTTTGGTGTGGATCTATGTCTTTTGGGGTTTTCTTTCTTTCGTTTTGGGGTTGAACCAGTTCTTTTTTGGGGTGTTTTTGACGTGTTTAGGGGTCTCCGTTGGGTTTTGTTGTGTTTTCCGTGGTCATGGTTGTGGAAAAGCGTAAATTGTGGGTTTTGGAGAACCTCGGGTATGTTTAGAGTTCTTTTGCGGTGGATCTATGGTTTTGGGGGATTTTCTTTTAGTTTTGGGTGTGATCCTGTTCTTTTTCGTGGTGTTTTTCACGTTTTTTTGGGGTGTCCGATGGGTTTTGTTGGGTTTTCCATGGTCATCATGGTGGAAAAGTGTAAATTGTGGGTTTTGGAGAACATCGGGTAGGTTAAGGATGGGTTTGGATTGGATCTATGGTATTTGGGGATTTCTTCTGTTTTCTGGAGGTGTTCCTCTTCTTTTTTGGGGTTTTTATTGACATAGTTTGTGGTCACCGTTTGGTTTCGTTGGTTTTCCTTTGTCATCCTGGTGGAAAATTGTAGATTGTGGGTTTTGGAGAACTTCATGTAGGTTTAGGGGGACTTTTGGGGTGGATTCAAGGTATTTGGGCTTTTCTTCTGTTTTTTTTTTGGTGTGATCCCGTTCTTGTTTGGGGTGTTTTTGACGTGTTTTGGGGTCTCCGTTGGGTTTTAGTTGGGTTCTTGTTGGTCATCATGTTGGAAACTGGTAAATTGTGGATTTTGGAGAACATAGGTGAGTTTAACGTTTTTTTTTTGGTGGTGAATCTATGGTTTTGGGGGATTTCTTCTTTTTTTTTAGTGTTTTCTTCTGGTTTTGGGGCGGTCCCCTTTTTTTTGGGGGGGATGTTCTTGACGTGTTTTGGGGTCTCCGTTGGGTTTTGTTCGGTTCTTGTTGGTCATTATGTTAAATAGGAGTGGATTGTGGGTTTTGGAGAACATCAGGTAGGTTTAAGATTTTTTTGGGGGTTAAATCACGTTTTTTCTTCTGATCCGGTTCGCTTTTGGGGTGATTTTTTAACGTGTTTTGTGGTTTTCGTTGTGCTTCGTGGAGTTCCTAATGGTTTTTATGGTGGTTGGGAGTGGACTTTAAGATTTGGAGAACATCAGGTATGTTTAGGGTGGTTTTGTATTGGATCCGTGCTTTTTGGGGTTTTCTTTCATTTTGGGGGGTGATCACGTTCTTGTTTGGGGTGTTTTTGACATCTTTTGGGGTCTCCGTTGGGTTTCATTAGGTTTTCCGTTGTCATTATGGTGGAAAAGTGTAAATTGTGGGTTTTGTAGAACATGAGGTAGGTTTAGGGGGACTTTTGGGGTGGATTCATAGTATTTGGGGGATTTTCTTTTTTTTAGGGGGTGATCCTGTTCTTTTTTGGGTTGTTTTGACGTGTATTGGGGTCTCCATTGGGTTTCGTTGGTTTTTCTGTGGTCATGGTGGTGGAAAAAGGTAAATTGTGGGTTTTGATAAACTTCAGGTAGGTTTAGGGGGACTTTTGGGGTGGATCTATGGCTTTTGGGGTTTTCTTCTGTTTTTTTGGGGGGGTGATCCTGTTCTTTTTTGGGTTGTTTTTGACGTGTTTTGGGGTCTCAGTTTGTTTTTTTTGGGTTTTCCGTGGTCATCATGGTGGAAAAGGATAAATTGTGGGTTTTGGAGAACATCAGGTAGGTTTAGGGGGACTTTTGGGGTGGATTCATGGTATTTGGGGTTTTCTTCTGTTTTTTGGGTTGATTCCGTTCTTGTTTGGGGTGTTTTTGACGTGTTTTGTGGTCTCTGTTGTGTTTCGTTGGGTTTTCCGTGGTCATCATGGTGGAAAAGTGTAAATTCTAAGTTTTAGAGAACATCGGGTACTTTTAGGGTCTTTTTGGGGTGGATCTGTGGTTTTGGGGGATTTTCTTCCAGTTTTGGTGTGATGCAGTTCTTTTTTGGGGTGTTTTTGACGTGTTTTGTGGTCTCCGTTGGGTTTCGTTTGGTTTTCCGTGATCATCCTAGTGGAAAAGAGTAAGTTGTGGGTTTTGGAGAACATCAGGTAGGTTTAGGGGGACTTTTGGGGCAGAGTCATGTTTTTGGGCGTTTCCTTCTGTTTCTGGGGTGGTCCCGTTCTTTTTTGGGAAATTTTTGAGGTGTTTGGGGTTCTCCGTTGTGTTTTGTTGCGTTCTCTTTGGTCATCATGGTGTAAAATTGTAAATTGTGGGTTTTGGAGAACATCAGGTAGGTTTAGAGTGGTTTGGGGGTGGATCCATGGTTTTGGGGGATTTTCTTCCAGTTTTGGGGGTGATGCCGTTCTTGTTTGGGGTGTTTTTGACGTGTTTAGGGGTCTCCGTTGGGTTTTGTTGTGTTTTCCGTGGTCATGGTTGTGGAAAAGCGTAAATTGTGGGTTTTGGAGAACCTCGGGTATGTTTAGAGTTCTTTTGCGGTGGATCTATGGTTTTGGGGGATTTTCTTTTAGTTTTGGGTGTGATCCTGTTCTTTTTCGTGGTGTTTTTCACGTTTTTTTGGGGTGTCCGATGGGTTTTGTTGGGTTTTCCATGGTCATCATGGTGGAAAAGTGTAAATTGTGGGTTTTGGAGAACATCGGGTAGGTTAAGGATGGGTTTGGATTGGATCTATGGTATTTGGGGATTTCTTCTGTTTTCTGGAGGTGTTCCTGTTCTTTTTTGGGGTTTTTATTGACATAGTTTGGGGTCACCGTTTGGTTTCGTTGGTTTTCCTTTGTCATCCTGGTGGAAAATTGTAGATTGTGGGTTTTGGAGAACTTCATGTAGGTTTAGGGGGACTTTTGGGGTGGATTCAAGGTATTTGGGCTTTTCTTCTGTTTTTTTTTGGTGTGATCCCGTTCTTGTTTGGGGTGTTTTTGACGTGTTTTGGGGTCTCCGTTGGGTTTTAGTTGGGTTCTTGTTGGTCATCATGTTGGAAACTGGTAAATTGTGGATTTTGGAGAACATAGGTGAGTTTAACGTGTTTTTTTTGGTGGTGAATCTATGGTTTTGGGGGATTTCTTCTTTTTTTTTAGTGTTTTCTTCTGGTTTTGGGGCGGTCCCCTTTTTTTTGGGGGGGATGTTCTTGACGTGTTTTGGGGTCTCCGTTGGGTTTTGTTCGGTTCTTGTTGGTCATTATGTTAAATAGGAGTGGATTGTGGGTTTTGGAGAACATCAGGTAGGTTTAAGATTTTTTTGGGGGTTAAATCACGTTTTTTCTTCTGATCCGGTTCGCTTTTGGGGTGATTTTTTAACGTGTTTTGTGGTTTTCGTTGTGCTTCGTGGAGTTCCTAATGGTTTTTATGGTGGTTGGGAGTGGACTTTAAGATTTGGAGAACATCAGGTATGTTTAGGGTGGTTTTGTATTGGATCCGTGCTTTTTGGGGTTTTCTTTCATTTTGGGGGGTGATCACGTTCTTGTTTGGGGTGTTTTTGACATCTTTTGGGGTCTCCGTTGGGTTTCATTAGGTTTTCCGTTGTCATTATGGTGGAAAAGTGTAAATTGTGGGTTTTGTAGAACATGAGGTAGGTTTAGGGGGACTTTTGGGGTGGATTCATAGTATTTGGGGGATTTTCTTTTTTTTAGGGGGTGATCCTGTTCTTTTTTGGGTTGTTTTGACGTGTATTGGGGTCTCCATTGGGTTTCGTTGGTTTTTCTGTGGTCATGGTGGTGGAAAAAGGTAAATTGTGGGTTTTGATAAACTTCAGGTAGGTTTAGGGGGACTTTTGGGGTGGATCTATGGCTTTTGGGGTTTTCTTCTGTTTTTTTGGGGGGGTGATCCTGTTCTTTTTTGGGTTGTTTTTGACGTGTTTTGGGGTCTCAGTTTGTTTTTTTTGGGTTTTCCGTGGTCATCATGGTGGAAAAGGATAAATTGTGGGTTTTGGAGAACATCAGGTAGGTTTAGGGGGACTTTTGGGGTGGATTCATGGTATTTGGGGTTTTCTTCTGTTTTTTGGGTTGATTCCGTTCTTGTTTGGGTTGTTTTTGACGTGTTTTGTGGTCTCTGTTGTGTTTCGTTGGGTTTTCCGTGGTCATCATGGTGGAAAAGTGTAAATTCTAAGTTTTAGAGAACATCGGGTACTTTTAGGGTCTTTTTGGGGTGGATCTGTGGTTTTGGGGGATTTTCTTCCAGTTTTGGTGTGATGCAGTTCTTTTTTGGGGTGTTTTTGACGTGTTTTGTGGTCTCCGTTGGGTTTCGTTTGGTTTTCCGTGATCATCCTAGTGGAAAAGAGTAAGTTGTGGGTTTTGGAGAACATCAGGTAGGTTTAGGGGGACTTTTGGGGCAGAGTCATGTTTTTGGGCGTTTCCTTCTGTTTCTGGGGTGGTCCCGTTCTTTTTTGGGAAATTTTTGAGGTGTTTGGGGTTCTCCGTTGTGTTTTGTTGCGTTCTCTTTGGTCATCATGGTGTAAAATTGTAAATTGTGGGTTTTGGAGAACATCAGGTAGGTTTAGAGTGGTTTGGGGGTGGATCCATGGTTTTGGGGGATTTTCTTCCAGTTTTGGGGGTGATGCCGTTCTTGTTTGGGGTGTTTTTGACGTGTTTAGGGGTCTCCGTTGGGTTTTGTTGTGTTTTCCGTGGTCATGGTTGTGGAAAAGCGTAAATTGTGGGTTTTGGAGAACCTCGGGTATGTTTAGAGTTCTTTTGCGGTGGATCTATGGTTTTGGGGGATTTTCTTTTAGTTTTGGGTGTGATCCTGTTCTTTTTCGTGGTGTTTTTCACGTTTTTTTGGGGTGTCCGATGGGTTTTGTTGGGTTTTCCATGGTCATCATGGTGGAAAAGTGTAAATTGTGGGTTTTGGAGAACATCGGGTAGGTTAAGGATGGGTTTGGATTGGATCTATGGTATTTGGGGATTTCTTCTGTTTTCTGGAGGTGTTCCTGTTCTTTTTTGGGGTTTTTATTGACATAGTTTGGGGTCACCGTTTGGTTTCGTTGGTTTTCCTTTGTCATCCTGGTGGAAAATTGTAGATTGTGGGTTTTGGAGAACTTCATGTAGGTTTAGGGGGACTTTTGGGGTGGATTCAAGGTATTTGGGCTTTTCTTCTGTTTTTTTTTGGTGTGATCCCGTTCTTGTTTGGGGTGTTTTTGACGTGTTTTGGGGTCTCCGTTGGGTTTTAGTTGGGTTCTTGTTGGTCATCATGTTGGAAACTGGTAAATTGTGGATTTTGGAGAACATAGGTGAGTTTAACGTGTTTTTTTTGGTGGTGAATCTATGGTTTTGGGGGATTTCTTCTTTTTTTTTAGTGTTTTCTTCTGGTTTTGGGGCGGTCCCCTTTTTTTGGGGGGGGATGTTCTTGACGTGTTTTGGGGTCTCCGTTGGGTTTTGTTCGGTTCTTGTTGGTCATTATGTTAAATAGGAGTGGATTGTGGGTTTTGGAGAACATCAGGTAGGTTTAAGATTTTTTTGGGGGTTAAATCACGTTTTTTCTTCTGATCCGGTTCGCTTTTGGGGTGATTTTTTAACGTGTTTTGTGGTTTTCGTTGTGCTTCGTGGAGTTCCTAATGGTTTTTATGGTGGTTGGGAGTGGACTTTAAGATTTGGAGAACATCAGGTATGTTTAGGGTGGTTTTGTATTGGATCCGTGCTTTTTGGGGTTTTCTTTCATTTTGGGGGGTGATCACGTTCTTGTTTGGGGTGTTTTTGACATCTTTTGGGGTCTCCGTTGGGTTTCATTAGGTTTTCCGTTGTCATTATGGTGGAAAAGTGTAAATTGTGGGTTTTGTAGAACATGAGGTAGGTTTAGGGGGACTTTTGGGGTGGATTCATAGTATTTGGGGGATTTTCTTTTTTTTAGGGGGTGATCCTGTTCTTTTTTGGGTTGTTTTGACGTGTATTGGGGTCTCCATTGGGTTTCGTTGGTTTTTCTGTGGTCATGGTGGTGGAAAAAGGTAAATTGCGGGTTTTGATAAACTTCAGGTAGGTTTAGGGGGACTTTTGGGGTGGATCTATGGCTTTTGGGGTTTTCTTCTTTTTTTTTGGGGGGGTGATCCTGTTCTTTTTTGGGTTGTTTTTGACGTGTTTTGGGGTCTCAGTTTGTTTTTTTTGGGTTTTCCGTGGTCATCATGGTGGAAAAGGATAAATTGTGGGTTTTGGAGAACATCAGGTAGGTTTAGGGGGACTTTTGGGGTGGATTCATGGTATTTGGGGTTTTCCTCTTTTTTTTGGGTTGATTCCGTTCTTGTTTGGGTTGTTTTTGACGTGTTTTGTGGTCTCTGTTGTGTTTCGTTGGGTTTTCCGTGGTCATCATGGTGGAAAAGTGTAAATTCTAAGTTTTAGAGAACATCGGGTACTTTTAGGGTCTTTTTGTGGTGGATCTGTGGTTTTGGGGGATTTTCTTCCAGTTTTGGTGTGATGCAGTTCTTTTTTGGGGTGTTTTTGACGTGTTTTGTGGTCTCCGTTGGGTTTCGTTTGGTTTTCCGTGATCATCCTAGTGGAAAAGAGTAAGTTGTGGGTTTTGGAGAACATCAGGTAGGTTTAGGGGGACTTTTGGGGCAGAGTCATGTTTTTGGGCGTTTCCTTCTGTTTCTGGGGTGGTCCCGTTCTTTTTTGGGAAATTTTTGAGGTGTTTGGGGTTCTCCGTTGTGTTTTGTTGCGTTCTCTTTGGTCATCATGGTGTAAAATTGTAAATTGTGGGTTTTGGAGAACATCAGGTAGGTTTAGAGTGGTTTGGGGGTGGATCCATGGTTTTGGGGGATTTTCTTCCAGTTTTGGGGGTGATGCCGTTCTTGTTTGGGGTGTTTTTGACGTGTTTAGGGGTCTCCGTTGGGTTTTGTTGTGTTTTCCGTGGTCATGGTTGTGGAAAAGCGTAAATTGTGGGTTTTGGAGAACCTCGGGTATGTTTAGAGTTCTTTTGCGGTGGATCTATGGTTTTGGGGGATTTTCTTTTAGTTTTGGGTGTGATCCTGTTCTTTTTCGTGGTGTTTTTCACGTTTTTTTGGGGTGTCCGATGGGTTTTGTTGGGTTTTCCATGGTCATCATGGTGGAAAAGTGTAAATTGTGGGTTTTGGAGAACATCGGGTAGGTTAAGGATGGGTTTGGATTGGATCTATGGTATTTGGGGATTTCTTCTGTTTTCTGGAGGTGTTCCTCTTCTTTTTTGGGGTTTTTATTGACATAGTTTGGGGTCACCGTTTGGTTTCGTTGGTTTTCCTTTGTCATCCTGGTGGAAAATTGTAGATTGTGGGTTTTGGAGAACTTCATGTAGGTTTAGGGGGACTTTTGGGGTGGATTCAAGGTATTTGGGCTTTTCTTCTGTTTTTTTTTGGTGTGATCCCGTTCTTGTTTGGGGTGTTTTTGACGTGTTTTGGGGTCTCCGTTGGGTTTTAGTTGGGTTCTTGTTGGTCATCATGTTGGAAACTGGTAAATTGTGGATTTTGGAGAACATAGGTGAGTTTAACGTTTTTTTTTGGTGGTGAATCTATGGTTTTGGGGGATTTCTTCTTTTTTTTAGTGTTTTCTTCTGGTTTTGGGGCGGTCCCCTTTTTTTGGGGGGGGATGTTCTTGACGTGTTTTGGGGTCTCCGTTGGGTTTTGTTCGGTTCTTGTTGGTCATTATGTTAAATAGGAGTGGATTGTGGGTTTTGGAGAACATCAGGTAGGTTTAAGATTTTTTTGGGGGTTAAATCACGTTTTTTCTTCTGATCCGGTTCGCTTTTGGGGTGATTTTTTAACGTGTTTTGTGGTTTTCGTTGTGCTTCGTGGAGTTCCTAATGGTTTTTATGGTGGTTGGGAGTGGACTTTAAGATTTGGAGAACATCAGGTATGTTTAGGGTGGTTTTGTATTGGATCCGTGCTTTTTGGGGTTTTCTTTCATTTTGGGGGGTGATCACGTTCTTGTTTGGGGTGTTTTTGACATCTTTTGGGGTCTCCGTTGGGTTTCATTAGGTTTTCCGTTGTCATTATGGTGGAAAAGTGTAAATTGTGGGTTTTGTAGAACATGAGGTAGGTTTAGGGGGACTTTTGGGGTGGATTCATAGTATTTGGGGGATTTTCTTTTTTTTAGGGGGTGATCCTGTTCTTTTTTGGGTTGTTTTGACGTGTATTGGGGTCTCCATTGGGTTTCGTTGGTTTTTCTGTGGTCATGGTGGTGGAAAAAGGTAAATTGCGGGTTTTGATAAACTTCAGGTAGGTTTAGGGTGGTTTTGGTGTGGATCTATGATTTTGGGGTTATTTTCTTCCAGTTTTGGGGGTCATCCCGTTCTTTTTTGGGATTGTTTTTGACGTGTTTTGGGGTCTCCGTTGGGCTTCCTTTGGATTTCCATGGTCATCCTTGTGGAAAAGAGTAAATTGTGGGTTTTGGAGAACGTCAGGTAGGTTTAGGGTGGTTTTGGCGTGGATCTACGGTTTTTGGGGTTTTCTTTCTTTTTTTCGGGGTTATCCCGTTCTTTTTTGGGGTGTTTTTGACTTGTTTTGGGGTCTCCGTTGGGTTTTGTTGTGTTCTCGTTTGTCGTTAAGGTAAATGGGAGTGGATTGTGGGTTTTGGAGAAGATCAGGTAGGTTTAGGGTGGTTTTGTAGAGAAATTCATAGTTTTGTGTTTTTTTACTTCTGATCCAGTTCTTTTTTGGGGTGTTTTTGACGTGTTTTGGGGTCTCCGTTGGGTTTCGTTTGGTTTTCCATGGTCATCAGGGTGAAAAAGAGTAAATTGTGGGTTTTGGAGAACATCAGGTAGGTTTAGTGGGGGTTTTGGGGTGGATCTATGGCTTTTAGAGTTTTCTTTCGTTTTAGGGGGTGATCCTGTTCTTTTTTGGAGTATTTTTGACATGTTTTGGTGTCTCTGTTTAGTTTTAGTTGGGTTGTTGTTGGTCATCATGGTGTAAAAGTGTAAATTGTGGGTTTTTGGAGAGCATTAGGTAGGTTTAGGGGGACTTTTGTGGCAGAGTCATGTTTTTTGGGGTTTCCTTCTGTTTCTTGGGTTGGTCCCGTTCTTTTTTGGGAAATTTTTGAGGTGTTTGGGGTTCTCCGTTGTGTTTTGTTGCATTCTCGTTGGTCATCATGGTGTAAAATTGTAAATTGTGTGTTTTGGTGAACATCAGGTAGGTTTAGGGTTGTTTTGGGGTGGATCTATGGTATTTGGGGTTTTCTTTCGTTTTTTGTTTTGATCCTGTTCTTTTTTGGGTTGAATCTATGGTTTTGGGGGATTTCTTCTGTTTTTTAGTTTTTTTTTTTTCTGTTTTTGGAGTGATCCCGTTCTTTTTTGGGGGTGTTTTTGACGTGTTTTGGGGTCTCCGTTGGGTTTTGTTGGGTTTCCATTGGATTTTCTGGTGGTTGGGAGTGCATTGTACATTTAGGAGAACATCAGGTAGGTTTAAGGGTTATTTGGGGGTTAAATCACGTTTTTTCTTCTGATCCTGTTCACTTTTGGGGTGTTTTTGAGTTGCTTTGGTGTTTCCATTGCGTTTCGTTTAGTTCCTAATGTGGTTTCTGGTGATTGGGAGTGGACTTTGGGATTTGAAGAACATCAGATAGGTTTAGGGGGACTTTTGGGGTGGATCTATTGTATTTGGGGTTTTCTTCTGTTTTTTTTTGGGGTGATGCAGTTCTTTTTTGGGGTGTTTTTGACGTGTTTTGGGTCTCCGTTGGGTTTCGTTGGGTTTTCCGTTGTCATCGTGGTAGATAAGTGTTGATTGTGGGTTTTGGAGAACATCAGGTAAGTTTAAGTTTTTTTGGGGTTTTAATCTATGGTTTTGGGGGATTTCTTCTCTTTTTTATGGTTTTCTTCTGTTTTTGGGGTGTTCCCGTTCTTTTCTGTTGTTTTTTTTTGACGTGTTTTGGGTTCTCCGTTGCATTTTGTTTAGATTGTGGGGTGGTTTTGAGGTGTTTTGGGTTCTTCATGGGTTTTCGTTGGGTTCTTGTTGGTCAGGATGGTGAATGGGAGTGAAATGTGGGATTTAGAGAAGATCAGGTGAGTTTAGGCTGTTTTGGGGGGGAAATTCATAGGTTGTTTTTTTTTTTTTTTTTTTTTTTTTTTCTGATCCAATTCTTTTTTGGGGTGTTTTTGACGTGTTTTGGGGTCTCCGTTGGGTTTTCCGTGGTCATCATGGTGGAAAAGTGTAAATTGTGGGTTTTGGAGAACTTCAGGTAGGTTTAGGGGACTTTTGGGGTGGATTCATGGTATTTGGGCTTTTCTTCTGTTTTTTTGGGAGATGCAGTTCCTTTTTTGGGGTGTTTTTGACGTGTTTTGTGGTCTCCGTTGGGTTTTATTTGGGTTCTTGTTGGTCATCATGGTGGAAAAGTGTAAATTGTGGGTTTTTGGAGAGCATCAGGTAGGTTTAGGGGGACTTTTGGGGCAGAGTCATGTTTTTTGGGGTTTCCTTCTGTTTCTTGGGGTGGTCCCGTTCTTTTTTGGGAAATTTTTGAGGTGTTTGGGGGTCTCCGTTGTGTTTTGTTGCATTCTCGTTGGTCATCATGGTGTAAAATTGTAAATTGTGTGTTTTGGTGAACATCAGGTAGGTTTAGGGTTGTTTTGGGGTGGATCTATGGTATTTGGGGTTTTCTTTCGTTTTTTATTGTGGTGATCCTGTTCTTTTTTGGGTTGAATCTATGGTTTTGGGGGATTTCTTCTGTTTTTTAGTTTTTTTTTCTGTTTTTGGAGTGATCCCGTTCTTTTTTGGGGGTGTTTTTGACGTGTTTTGGGGTCTCCGTTGGGTTTCGTTGTGTTTTCCGTGGTCATCATGGTGGAAAAGTTTAGATTGTGGGTTTTGGAGAACTTCAGGTAGGTTTGGGGGGACTTTTGTGGTGGATGTATGGTATTTGGGGTTTTCTTCTGTTTTTTGGGGTAATGCAGTTCTTGTTTGGGGTGTTTTTGACATGTTTTGTGGTCTCCATTGAGTTATGTTGGTTTTTCCGTGGTCATGGTGGTGGAAAAGTGTAAATTGTGGGTTTTGGAGAACATCAGGTAGGTTTAGTGGGATTTTTGGTGTGGATCTATGGCTTTTCGGGTTTTCTTTCTTTTTGGGGTTGAACCAGTTCTTTTTTGGGGTGTTTTTGACGTGTTTTGGGGTCTCCGTTGGGTTTTGTTGGGTTTCCATTGGGTTTTCTGGTGGTTGGGAGTGCATTGTACATTTAGGAGAACATCAGGTAGGTTTAAGGGTTATTTGGGGGTTAAATCACGTTTTTTCTTCTGATCCTGTTCACTTTTGGGGTGTTTTTGAGGTGTTTTGGTGTTTCCGTTGCGTTTCGTTGAGTTCCTAATGGATTTTCTAGTGGTTGGGAGTGGACTTTGGGATTTGGAGAACATCAGGTAGGTTTAGGGGGACTTTTGGGGTGGATCTATGGCTTTTGGGGTTTTCTTTTGTTTTCTGTGTTGATCCCGTTCTTTTTTGGGGTGTTTTTGACATGTTTTGGGGTCTCCGTTGGGTTTCGTTGGGTTTTCCGTTGTCATCGTGTTGGAAAAGTGTAGATTGTGGGTTTTAGAGAACTTCACGTACGTTTAGGGGGACTTTTGTGGTGGATCTAAGGTATTTAGGGTTTTCTTCTGTTTTATTTTATTATTTTTTTTTTTTTTGTGATGCAGTTCTTTTTTGGGGTGTTTTTGACGTGTTTTGTGGTCTCCGTTGGGTTTTGTTGTGTTTTCCGTGGTCATCATGGTGGAAAAGTTTAGATTGTGGGTTTTGGAGAACATCAGGTAGGTTTAGGGGGTGTTTTGGGGTGGATTCATGGTATATGGGGTTTTCTTCTGTTTTGTTGGGGTGATGCAGTTCTTTTTTGGGGTGTTTTTGACGTGTTTTGTGGTCTCCGTTGGGTTTTGTTGGGTTTTCTGTTGTCATCGTGGTGGAAAAGTGTAGATTGTGGGTTTTGGAGAACATCAGGTAGGTTTTGGGGGACTTTTGGCGTGGATTCATGGTATATGGGGTTTTCTTCTGTTTTTTGGGGTGATGCAGTTCTTTTTTGGGGTGTTTTTCACGTGTTTTGTGGTCTTCATTGGGTTTCGTTGGGTTTTCCGTGGTCATCAAGGAGGAACAGGTTAAATTGTGGGTTTAGGAGAACATCGGGTACATTTAGGGTGGTTTTGGGGTGGATCCATGGTGTTGGGGGATTTTCTTTCGATTTTGGGGGTGATGCTGTTCTTGTTTGGAGTGTTTTTGACGTGTTTTGGGGTCTCCTTTGGGTTTTGTTGGGTTTCCATCGGGTTTTCTGGTGGTTGGGAGTGCATTGTACATTTAGGAGAACATCAGGTAGGTTTAAGGGTTATTTGGGGGTTAAATCACGTTTTTTCTTCTGATCCTGTTCACTTTTGGGGTGTTTTTGAGGTGTTTTGGTGTTTCCGTTGCGTTTCGTTGAGTTCCTAATGGGTTTTCTGGTGGTTGGGAGTGGACTTTGGTATTTGGAGAACATCAGGTAGGTTTAGGGGGACTTTTGGGGTGGATCTATGGCTTTTGGGGTTTTCTTTTGTTTTCTGTGTTGATCCCGTTCTTGTTTGGGGTGTTTTTGACGTGTTTTGTGGTCTCCGTTGGGTTTCGTTGGGTTTTCCGTTTTCATCGTGGTGGAAAAGTGTAGATTGTGGGTTTTGGAGAACTTCAGGTAGGTTTAGGGGGACTTTTGGGGTGGATTCATGGTATTTGGGGTTTTCTTCTGTTTTTTGGGTTGATTCCGTTCTTGTTTGGGTTGTTTTTGATGTGTTTTGTGGTCTCTGTTGTGTTTCGTTGGGTTTTCCGTGGTCATCATGGTGGAAAAGTGTAAATTCTAAGTTTTAGAGAACATCGGGTACTTTTAGGGTCTTTTTGGGGTGGATCTGTGGTTTTGGGGGATTTTCTTCCAGTTTTGGTGTGATGCAGTTCTTTTTTGGGGTGTTTTTGACGTGTTTTGGGGTCTCCGTTGGGTTTTATTTGGGTTCTTGTTGGTCATCATGGTGGAAAAGTGTAAAATGTGGGTTTTGGAGAACATCAGGTAGGTTTAGGGGGACTTTTGGGGCAGAGTCATGTTTTTGGGGGTTTCCTTCTGTTTCTTGGGGTGGTCCCGTTGTTTTTTGGGAAATTTTTGAGGTGTTTGGGGTTCTCCGTTGTGTTTTGTTGCGTTCTCTTTGGTCATCATGGTGTAAAATTGTGGGTTTTGGAGAACATCATGTAGGTTTAGAGTGTTTTGGGGGTGGATCCATGGTTTTGGGGGATTTTCTTCCAGTTTTGGGGGTGATGCCGTTCTTGTTTGGGGTGATTTTGACGTGTTTTGGGGTCTCCGTTGGGTTTCTTTGGGTTTTCTGTGGTCATGGTGGTGGAAAATTGTAAATTGCGGGTTTTGGAGAACTTCAGGTAGGTTTACGGTGTTTTTGGGGTGGATCTATGGTATTTGGGGATTTTCCTCCTGTTTTGGGTGTGATCCCGTTTTTTTCTGGGGTGTTTTTGAAGTTTTTTGGGGTCTCCGTTGGGATTTAGTTGGCTTCTCTTTGGTCATCATGGTGGAAAATTGTAAATTGTGGATTTTGGAGAACATCAGGTAGGTTTAGGGGAATTTTTGGTGTGGATCTATGTCTTTTGGGGTTTTCTTTCTTTTTGGGGTTGAACCAGTTCTTTTTTGGGGTGTTTTTGACATTTTTGGCTTCTCCGTTGGATTTTGTTGGGTTCTCGTTGGTCGTTAAGGTAAATGGGAGTGGATTGTGGGTTTTGAAGAAGATCAAGTAAGTTTAGGGTGGTTTTGGGAGGAAATTCATAGTTTTGGGTTTTTTTTCTTCTGATCCCGTTCTTTTGGTGTGGTTTTGACGTGTTTTGGGGTTTCCGTTGGGTTTTGTTGGATTTCCATCGGGTTTTCTGGTGGTTGGGAATGGATTGTACATTTAGGAGAACATCAGGTAGGTTTAAGGATTATTTTGGGGTTAAATCACGTTTTTTCTTCTGATCCTGTTCGCTTTTGTTTTTTTTTTGTGGTGTTTTGGTGTTTCCGTTGCGTTTCGTTGAGTTCCTAATGGGTTTTCTGGTGGTTGGGTGTGGACTTTGGTATTTGGAGAACTTCAGGTAGGTTTAGGGTGGTTTGGGGGTGGATCCATGGTTTTGGGGGATTTTCTTCCAGTTTTGGGGGTGATGCCGTTCGTGTTTGGGGTGTTTTTGACGTGTTTTGGGGTCTCCGTTGGGTTTCGTTTGGTTTTCCATGGTTATCGTTGTGGAAAAGAGTAAATTCTGGGTTTTGGAGAACATCAGGTAGGTTTAGTGGGGATTTTGGGGTGGATCTATGGCTTTGAGAGTTTTCTTTCGTTTTAGGGGGTGATCCTGTTCTTTTTTGTGGTGTTTTTGACGTGTTTTGGAGTGTCCGTTGGGTTTCGTTGTGTTTTCCGTGGTCATCATGGTGGAAAATTGTAAATTGTGGGTTTTGGAGAACATCAGGTAGGTTTAGTGTGGTTCTGGTTTGGATCTATTGTTTTTGCGGTTTTTCTATCGTTTTTTTGAAGTTATCCCGTTCTTTTTTGGAGTGTTTTTTGACTTGTTTCGGGGTCTCCGTTAGGTTTTGTTGGGTTCTCATTGGTCGTTAATGTAAATGGGAGTGGATTGTGGGTTTTTTTGGAGAAGATCAGGTAGGTTTAGGGTGGTTTTGTAGAGAAATTCATAGTTTTGTGTTTTTTTACTTCTGATCCAGTTCTTTTCTGGGGTGTTTTTGACGTGTTTTGGTTTCTCTGTTGGGTTTCGTTTGGTTTTCCGTGGTCATCATGGTGAAAAAGAGTAAATTGTGGGTTTTGGAGAACATCAGGTAGGTTTAGTGGGGGTTTTGGGGTAGATCTATGGCTTTGAGAGTTTTCTTTCTTTTTAGGGGGTGATCCTGTTCTTTTTTGTGGTGTTTTTGACGTGTTTTGGGGTCTCCGTTTGGGTTTCGTTGTGTTTTCCATGGTCATCATGGTGGAAAATGGTAAATTGTGGGTTTTGGAGAAGATCAGATAGGTTTAGGGTGGTTTTGTAGAAAAATTCATAGTTTTGTGTTTTTTTACTTCTGATCCAGTTCTTTTTTGGGGTGTTTTTGACGTGTTTTGTTTTCTCCGTTGGGTTTCGTTTGGTTTTCCATTGTCATCATGGTGAAAAAGAGTAAATTGTGGGTTTTGGAGAAGATCAGGTAGGTTTAGGGTGGTTTTGGGGTGGATCTATTGTTTTTGGGTTTTTCTTTTTTTTGGGGGGGATATCCCGTTCTTGGTTTGGGTGTTTTTGATTGTTTTGGGGTCTCTGTTGGGTTTTGTTGTGTTCTTGTTGCTCGTTAATGTAAATGGGAGTGGATTGTGGGTTTTGGAGAAGATCAGGTGAGTTTAGGGTGGTTTGGGTGGAAATTCATAGTTTTTGTTTTTTTTTTTTTCTTCTGATCCAGATCTTTTTTGGGGTGTTTTTGACGTGTTTTGGGGTGTGTGTTGCGTTTCGTTGAGTTCCTAATGGGTTTTCTGGTGGTTGGGAGTGGACTTTGGGATTTGGAGAACATCAGGTAGGTTTAGGGTGGTTTTGGGTTGGATCTATGATTTTGGGGTTATTTTCTTCCAGTTTTGGGGGTCATCCCGTTCTTTTTTGGGGTGTTTTTGACGTGTTTTGTGGTCTCCGTTGGGTTTCGTTGTGTTTTCCGTGGTCATCATGGTGGAAAATTGTAAATTGTGGGTTTTGGAGAACATCAGGTAGGTGTAGGGTGGTTTTGGTGTGGATCTATTGTTTTTGCGGTTTTCTTTCGGTTTTTATTGGTTATCCCGTTCTTGTTTCGGGTGTTTTTGACTTGTTTTGGGGTCTCCGATGGGTTTTGTTGGTTCTCGTTGGTCGTTAAGGTAAATGGGAGTGGATTGTGTGTTTTGGAGAAAATCAGGTAATTTAAGGGTGTTTTTGTAGAAAAATCCATAGTTTTGTGGTTTTTTACTTCTGATCCAGTTCTTTTTTGGGGTGTTTATGACGTGTTTTGGGGTCTCCGTTGAGTTTCCTTTGGTTTTCCATGGTCATCAGGGTGAAAAAGTGTAAATTGTGGGTTTTGGAGAACATCAGGTAGGTTTAGGGGGACTTTTGGGGTGGTTCTATGGTTTTGGGGGATATTCTTCCAGTTTTTGGGGTGATCCCGTTCTTTATGTTTTTTTTTTTTTTTGATGTGTTTTGTGGTCTACGTTTGGTTTCGTTGGGTTCTTGTTGGTCATCATGATGTAACAGGATAAATTGTGGGTTTTGGAGAACATCAGGTAGGTTTAGGGGGAATTTTGGTGTGGATCTATGGCCTTTGGTGTTTTCTTTCGTTTTTGCAGATGATCCTGTTCTTTTTTGGGGTGTTTTTGACGTGTTTTGTGGTCTCCGTTGGGTTTCGTTGTGTTTTCCGTGGTCATTATGTTGGAAAATTTTAAATTGTGGGTTTTGGAGCACATCAGGTAGGTTTAGTGTGGTTCTGGTATGGATCTATGGTTTTTAGGATTTTCTTTCGTTTTTGGGGTTGAACCAGTTGTGTTTTGTGGTGTTTTTGACGTGTTTTGGTGTCTCCGTTGGGTTTCCTTGGGTTTTCCATGGTCATCGTTGTGGAAAAGTGTAAATTGTGGGTTTTGGAGAACATCAGGTAGGTTTGGGGGGGGGCGGGTTCGGGAGGATCTATGGCTTTTAGAGTTTTCTGTCTTTTTAGGGGGTGATCCTGTTCTGTTTTGTGGTGTTTTTGACGTGTTTTGGGGTCTCCTTTGGTTTCGTTGTGTTTTCCGTGGTCATCATGGTGGAAAATGGTTAATTGTGGGTTTTGGAGAACATCAGGTAGGTTTAGGGTGGTTTTGGTGTGGATCTATGATTTTGGGGTTATTTTCTTCCAGTTTTGGGGGTCATCCCGTTCTTTTTTGGGATTGTTTTTGACGTGTTTTGGGGTCTCCGTTGGGCTTCCTTTGGATTTCCATGGTCATCCTTGTGGAAAAGAGTAAATTGTGGGTTTTGGAGAACGTCAGGTAGGTTTAGGGTGGTTTTGGCGTGGATCTACGGTTTTTGGGGTTTTCTTTCTTTTTTTAGGCGTTATCCCGTTCTTGTTTGGGGTGTTTTTGACTTGTTTTGGGGTCTCCGTTGGGTTTTGTTGTGTTCTCGTTGGTCGTTAAGGTAAATGGGAGTGGATTGTGGGTTTTGGAGAAGATCAGGTAGGTTTAGGGTGGTTTTGTAGAGAAATTCATAGTTTTGTGTTTTTTTACTTCTGATCCAGTTCTTTTTTGGGGTGTTTTTGACGTGTTTTGGTTTCTCCGTTGGGTTTCGTTTGGTTTTCCATGGTCATCACGGTGAAAAAGAGTAAATTGTGGGTTTTGGAGAACATCAGGTAGGTTTAGAGGGGGTTTTGGGGTGGATCTATGGCTTTTAGAGTTTTCTTTCGTTTTAGGGGGTGATCCTGATCTTTTTTGAAATATTTTTGACATGTTTTGGGGTCTCCGTTTGGTTTTAGTTGGGTTCTTGTTGGTCATCATGGTGGAAAAGTGTAAATTGTGGGTTTTGGAGAACATCAGGTAGGTTTAGGGGGTGTTTTGGGGTGGATTCATGGTATATGGGGTTTTCTTCTGTTTTTTTGGGGTGATGCAGTTCTTTTTTGGGGTGTTTTTGACGTGTTTTGTGGTCTCCGTTGGGTTTTGTTGGGTTTTCCGTTGTCATCGTGGTGGAAAAGTGTAGATTGTGGGTTTTGGAGAACATCAGGTAGGTTTAGGGGGACTTTTGGCGTGGATTCATGGTATATGGGGTTTTCTTCTGTTTTTTGGGGTGATGCAGTTCTTTTTTGGGGTGTTTTTCACGTGTTTTGTGGTCTTCATTGGGTTTCGTTGGGTTTTCCGTGGTCATCAAGGAGGAACATGTTAAATTGTGGGTTTAGGAGAACATCGGGTACATTTAGGGTGGTTTTGGGGTGGATCCATGGTGTTGGGGGATTTTCTTTCGATTTTGGGGGTGATGCCGTTCTTGTTTGGAGTGTTTTTGACGTGTTTTGGGGTCTCCTTTGGGTTTTGTTGGGTTTCCATTGGGTTTTCTGGTGCTTGGGAGTGGATTGTACATTTAGGAGAACATCAGGTAGGTATAAGGGTTATTTGGTGGTTAAATCACGTTTTTTCTTCTGATCCTTTTCACTTTTGTGGTGTTTTGAGGTATTTTGCCGTTTCCGTTGCGTTTCGTTTAGTTCCTAATGGGTTTTCTGGTGGTTGGGAGTGGACTTTGGGATTTGGAGAACATCAGGTAGGTTTAGGGGGAGTTTTGGGGAGGATCTATGGCTTTTGGGATTTTCTTCTGTTTTTTTTTGGGGTGATGCAGTTCTTTTTTGGGGTGTTTTTGACGTGTTTTGTAGTCTCCGTTGGATTTTGTTGGGTTTTCCGTTGTCTTCGTGGTGGAAAAGTGTAGATTGTGAGTTTAGGAGAACATCAGGTAGGTTTAGGGTGGTTTTGGGGTGGATCCATGGTTTTGGGGGATTTTCTTTCGTTTTTGGGGATGATGCCGTTCTTGTTTGTGGTGTTTTTGACGTGTTTTTGGGTCTCCGTTTGGTTTTGTTGGGCTTTTTGTGGTCATCATGGTGGAAAAGTGTAGATTGTGGGTTTTGGAGAACTTCAGGTAGGTTTAGGGGACTTTTGGGGTGGATTCATGCTATTTGGGCTTTTCTTCTGTTTTTTGGGTGATGCAGTTCTTTTTTGGTGTGTTTTTGACGTGTTTTGGGGTCTCCGTTTGGTTTTAGTTGGGTTCTTGTTGGTCATCATGGTGGAAAAGTGTAAATTGTGGGTTTTTGGAGAACATCAGGTAGGTTTAGAGTTGTTTTGGGATGGATCTATGGTCTTTGGGGTTTTCTTACGTGTTTTTTTTTGTGTTGATCCTGTTCTTTTTTGGGGTGAATCTATTGTTTTGGGGGATTTCTTCTGTTTTTTAGGGTTTTCTTCTGTTTTTGGAGTGATCCCGTTCTTTTTTGGGGGTGTTTTTGACGTGTTTTGGGGTCTCCGTTGTGTTTTGTGTGGTTTCCATTGGGTTTTCTGGTGGTTGGGAGTGCATTGTACATTTAGGAGAACATCAGGTAGGTTTAAGGGTTATTTGGGGGTTAAATCACGTTTTTTCTTCTGATCCTGTTCACTTTTGGGGTGTTTTTGAGGTGTTTTGGTGTTTCCGTTGCGTTTCGTTGAGTTCCTAATGGGTTTTCTGGTGGTTGGGAGTGGACTTTGGGATTTGGAGAACATCAGGTAGGTTTAGGGGGACTTTTGGGGTGGATCTATGGCTTTTGGGGTTTTCTTTTGTTTTCTGTGTTGATCCCGTTCTTGTTTGGGGTGTTTTTGACGTGTTTTGGGGTCTCCGTTGGGTTTCATTAGGTTTTCCGTGGTCATCATGGTGGAAAAGTGTAGATTGTGGGTTTTGGAGAACTTCAGGTAGGTTTAGGGGACTTTTGGGGTGGATTCATGGTATTTGGGCTTTCCTTCTATTTTTTGGGTGATGCAGTTCTTTTTTGGGGTGTTTTTGACGTGTTTTGTGGTCTCCATTGTGTTTCGTTGGGTTTTCCGTGGTCATCATGGAGGAAGAGTTTAAATAGTGGGTTTTGGAGAACATCAGGTAGGTTTAGGGTGTTTTTTGGGTGGATCCATGGTTTTGGGGAATTTTCTTTCGTTTTTGGGGGTGATCCCATTCTTGTTTGTGATGTTTTTGACTTGTTTTGGGGTCTCCATTGGGTTTCGTTGTGTTTTCCGTGGTCATCATGGTGGAAAAGTGTAAATTGCGGGTTTTGATAAACTTCAGGTAGGTTTAGGGGGACTTTTGGGGTGGATCTATGGCTTTTGGGGTTTTCTTCTTTTTTTTTGGGGGGGTGATCCTGTTCTTTTTTGGGTTGTTTTTGACGTGTTTTGGGGTCTCAGTTTGTTTTTTTTGGGTTTTCCGTGGTCATCATGGTGGAAAAGGATAAATTGTGGGTTTTGGAGAACATCAGGTAGGTTTAGGGGACTTTTGGGGCAGAGTCATGTTTTTGGGCGTTTCCTTCTGTTTCTTGGGGTGGTCCCGTTCTTTTTTGGGAAATTTTTGAGGTGTTTGGGGTTCTCCGTTGTGTTTTGTTGCGTTCTCTTTGGTCATCATGGTGTAAAATTGTAAATTGTGGGTTTTGGAGTACATCAGGTAGGTTTAGAGTGGTTTGGGGGTGGATCTATGGTATTTGGGGATTTTCCTCCTGTTTTGGGTGTGATCCCGTTCTTTTTTGGGGTGTTTTTGAAGTTTTTTGGGGTCTCCGTTGGGATTTAGTTGCCTTCTCGTTGGTCATCATGGTGGAAAATTGTAAATGGTGGATTTTGGAGAACATCAGGTAGGTTTAGGGGAATTTTTGGTGTGGATCTATGTCTTTTGGGGTTTTCTTTCTTTCGTTTTGGGGTTGAACCAGTTCTTTTTTGGGGTGTTTTTGACGTGTTTAGGGGTCTCCGTTGGGTTTTGTTGTGTTTTCCGTGGTCATGGTTGTGGAAAAGCGTAAATTGTGGGTTTTGGAGAACCTCGGGTATGTTTAGAGTTCTTTTGCGGTGGATCTATGGTTTTGGGGGATTTTCTTTTAGTTTTGGGTGTGATCCTGTTCTTTTTCGTGGTGTTTTTCACGTTTTTTTGGGGTGTCCGATGGGTTTTGTTGGGTTTTCCATGGTCATCATGGTGGAAAAGTGTAAATTGTGGGTTTTGGAGAACATCGGGTAGGTTAAGGATGGGTTTGGATTGGATCTATGGTATTTGGGGATTTCTTCTGTTTTCTGGAGGTGTTCCTCTTCTTTTTTGGGGTTTTTATTGACATAGTTTGTGGTCACCGTTTGGTTTCGTTGGTTTTCCTTTGTCATCCTGGTGGAAAATTGTAGATTGTGGGTTTTGGAGAACTTCATGTAGGTTTAGGGGGACTTTTGGGGTGGATTCAAGGTATTTGGGCTTTTCTTCTGTTTTTTTTTTGGTGTGATCCCGTTCTTGTTTGGGGTGTTTTTGACGTGTTTTGGGGTCTCCGTTGGGTTTTAGTTGGGTTCTTGTTGGTCATCATGTTGGAAACTGGTAAATTGTGGATTTTGGAGAACATAGGTGAGTTTAACGTTTTTTTTTTGGTGGTGAATCTATGGTTTTGGGGGATTTCTTCTTTTTTTTTAGTGTTTTCTTCTGGTTTTGGGGCGGTCCCCTTTTTTTTGGGGGGGATGTTCTTGACGTGTTTTGGGGTCTCCGTTGGGTTTTGTTCGGTTCTTGTTGGTCATTATGTTAAATAGGAGTGGATTGTGGGTTTTGGAGAACATCAGGTAGGTTTAAGATTTTTTTGGGGGTTAAATCACGTTTTTTCTTCTGATCCGGTTCGCTTTTGGGGTGATTTTTTAACGTGTTTTGTGGTTTTCGTTGTGCTTCGTGGAGTTCCTAATGGTTTTTATGGTGGTTGGGAGTGGACTTTAAGATTTGGAGAACATCAGGTATGTTTAGGGTGGTTTTGTATTGGATCCGTGCTTTTTGGGGTTTTCTTTCATTTTGGGGGGTGATCACGTTCTTGTTTGGGGTGTTTTTGACATCTTTTGGGGTCTCCGTTGGGTTTCATTAGGTTTTCCGTTGTCATTATGGTGGAAAAGTGTAAATTGTGGGTTTTGTAGAACATGAGGTAGGTTTAGGGGGACTTTTGGGGTGGATTCATAGTATTTGGGGGATTTTCTTTTTTTTAGGGGGTGATCCTGTTCTTTTTTGGGTTGTTTTTGACGTGTTTTGGGGTCTCAGTTTGTTTTTTTTGGGTTTTCCGTGGTCATCATGGTGGAAAAGGATAAATTGTGGGTTTTGGAGAACATCAGGTAGGTTTAGGGGGACTTTTGGGGTGGATTCATGGTATTTGGGGTTTTCTTCTGTATTTTGGGTTGATTCCGTTCTTGTTTGGGTTGTTTTTGACGTGTTTTGTGGTCTCTGTTGTGTTTCGTTGGGTTTTCCGTGGTCATCATGGTGGAAAAGTGTAAATTCTAAGTTTTAGAGAACATCGGGTACTTTTAGGGTCTTTTTGGGGTGGATCTGTGGTTTTGGGGGATTTTCTTCCAGTTTTGGTGTGATGCAGTTCTTTTTTGGGGTGTTTTTGACGTGTTTTGGGGTCTCCGTTGGGTTTCGTTTGGTTTTCCGTGATCATCCTAGTGGAAAAGAGTAAGTTGTGGGTTTTGGAGAACATCAGGTAGGTTTAGGGGGACTTTTGGGGCAGAGTCATGTTTTTGGGCGTTTCCTTCTGTTTCTAGGGTGGTCCCGTTCTTTTTTGGGAAATTTTTGAGGTGTTTGGGGTTCTCCGTTGTGTTTTGTTGCGTTCTCTTTGGTCATCATGGTGTAAAATTGTAAATTGTGGGTTTTGGAGAACATCAGGTAGGTTTAGAGTGGTTTGGGGGTGGATCCATGGTTTTGGGGGATTTTCTTCCAGTTTTGGGGGTGATGCCGTTCTTGTTTGGGGTGTTTTTGACGTGTTTAGGGGTCTCCGTTGGGTTTTGTTGTGTTTTCCGTGGTCATGGTTGTGGAAAAGCGTAAATTGTGGGTTTTGGAGAACCTCGGGTATGTTTAGAGTTCTTTTGCGGTGGATCTATGGTTTTGGGGGATTTTCTTTTAGTTTTGGGTGTGATCCTGTTCTTTTTCGTGGTGTTTTTCACGTTTTTTTGGGGTGTCCGATGGGTTTTGTTGGGTTTTCCATGGTCATCATGGTGGAAAAGTGTAAATTGTGGGTTTTGGAGAACATCGGGTAGGTTAAGGATGGGTTTGGATTGGATCTATGGTATTTGGGGATTTCTTCTGTTTTCTGGAGGTGTTCCTGTTCTTTTTTGGGGTTTTTATTGACATAGTTTGGGGTCACCGTTTGGTTTCGTTGGTTTTCCTTTGTCATCCTGGTGGAAAATTGTAGATTGTGGGTTTTGGAGAACTTCATGTAGGTTTAGGGGGACTTTTGGGGTGGATTCAAGGTATTTGGGCTTTTCTTCTGTTTTTTTTTTGGTGTGATCCCGTTCTTGTTTGGGGTGTTTTTGACGTGTTTTGGGGTCTCCGTTGGGTTTTAGTTGGGTTCTTGTTGGTCATCATGTTGGAAACTGGTAAATTGTGGATTTTGGAGAACATAGGTGACTTTAACGTTTTTTTTTGGTGGTGAATCTATGGTTTTGGGGGATTTCTTCTTTTTTTTTAGTGTTTTCTTCTGGTTTTGGGGCGGTCCCCTTTTTTTTGGGGGGGATGTTCTTGACGTGTTTTGGGGTCTCCGTTGGGTTTTGTTCGGTTCTTGTTGGTCATTATGTTAAATAGGAGTGGATTGTGGGTTTTGGAGAACATCAGGTAGGTTTAAGATTTTTTTGGGGGTTAAATCACGTTTTTTCTTCTGATCCGGTTCGCTTTTGGGGTGATTTTTTAACGTGTTTTGTGGTTTTCGTTGTGCTTCGTGGAGTTCCTAATGGTTTTTATGGTGGTTGGGAGTGGACTTTAAGATTTGGAGAACATCAGGTATGTTTAGGGTGGTTTTGTATTGGATCCGTGCTTTTTGGGGTTTTCTTTCATTTTGGGGGGTGATCACGTTCTTGTTTGGGGTGTTTTTGACATCTTTTGGGGTCTCCGTTGGGTTTCATTAGGTTTTCCGTTGTCATTATGGTGGAAAAGTGTAAATTGTGGGTTTTGTAGAACATGAGGTAGGTTTAGGGGGACTTTTGGGGTGGATTCATAGTATTTGGGGGATTTTCTTTTTTTTAGGGGGTGATCCTGTTCTTTTTTGGGTTGTTTTGACGTGTATTGGGGTCTCCATTGGGTTTCGTTGGTTTTTCTGTGGTCATGGTGGTGGAAAAAGGTAAATTGCGGGTTTTGATAAACTTCAGGTAGGTTTAGGGGGACTTTTGGGGTGGATTCATGGTATTTGGGGTTTTCTTCTGTTTTTTTTGGGGGGGTGATCCTGTTCTGTTTTGTGGTGTTTTTGACGTGTTTTGGGGTCTCCTTTGGTTTCGTTGTGTTTTCCGTGGTCATCATGGTGGAAAATGGTTAATTGTGGGTTTTGGAGAACATCAGGTAGGTTTAGGGTGGTTTTGGTGTGGATCTATGATTTTGGGGTTATTTTCTTCCAGTTTTGGGGGTCATCCCGTTCTTTTTTGGGATTGTTTTTGACGTGTTTTGGGGTCTCCGTTGGGCTTCCTTTGGATTTCCATGGTCATCCTTGTGGAAAAGAGTAAATTGTGGGTTTTGGAGAACGTCAGGTAGGTTTAGGGTGGTTTTGGCGTGGATCTACGGTTTTTGGGGTTTTCTTTCTTTTTTTCGGGGTTATCCCGTTCTTTTTTGGGGTGTTTTTGACTTGTTTTGGGGTCTCCGTTGGGTTTTGTTGTGTTCTCGTTTGTCGTTAAGGTAAATGGGAGTGGATTGTGGGTTTTGGAGAAGATCAGGTAGGTTTAGGGTGGTTTTGTAGAGAAATTCATAGTTTTGTGTTTTTTTACTTCTGATCCAGTTCTTTTTTGGGGTGTTTTTGACGTGTTTTGGGGTCTCCGTTGGGTTTCGTTTGGTTTTCCATGGTCATCAGGGTGAAAAAGAGTAAATTGTGGGTTTTGGAGAACATCAGGTAGGTTTAGTGGGGGTTTTGGGGTGGATCTATGGCTTTTAGAGTTTTCTTTCGTTTTAGGGGGTGATCCTGTTCTTTTTTGGAGTATTTTTGACATGTTTTGGTGTCTCTGTTTAGTTTTAGTTGGGTTGTTGTTGGTCATCATGGTGTAAAAGTGTAAATTGTGGGTTTTTGGAGAGCATTAGGTAGGTTTAGGGGGACTTTTGTGGCAGAGTCATGTTTTTTGGGGTTTCCTTCTGTTTCTTGGGGTGGTCCCGTTCTTTTTTGGGAAATTTTTGAGGTGTTTGGGGTTCTCCGTTGTGTTTTGTTGCATTCTCGTTGGTCATCATGGTGTAAAATTGTAAATTGTGTGTTTTGGTGAACATCAGGTAGGTTTAGGGTTGTTTTGGGGTGGATCTATGGTATTTGGGGTTTTCTTTCGTTTTTTGTTTTGATCCTGTTCTTTTTTGGGTTGAATCTATGGTTTTGGGGGATTTCTTCTGTTTTTTAGTTTTTTTTTTTTCTGTTTTTGGAGTGATCCCGTTCTTTTTTGGGGGTGTTTTTGACGTGTTTTGGGGTCTCCGTTGGGTTTTGTTGGGTTTCCATTGGATTTTCTGGTGGTTGGGAGTGCATTGTACATTTAGGAGAACATCAGGTAGGTTTAAGGGTTATTTGGGGGTTAAATCACGTTTTTTCTTCTGATCCTGTTCACTTTTGGGGTGTTTTTGAGGTGCTTTGGTGTTTCCATTGCGTTTCGTTTAGTTCCTAATGTGGTTTCTGGTGATTGGGAGTGGACTTTGGGATTTGAAGAACATCAGATAGGTTTAGGGGGACTTTTGGGGTGGATCTATTGTATTTGGGGTTTTCTTCTGTTTTTTTTTGGGGTGATGCAGTTCTTTTTTGGGGTGTTTTTGACGTGTTTTGGGTCTCCGTTGGGTTTCGTTGGGTTTTCCGTTGTCATCGTGGTAGATAAGTGTTGATTGTGGGTTTTGGAGAACATCAGGTAAGTTTAAGTTTTTTTGGGGTTTTAATCTATGGTTTTGGGGGATTTCTTCTCTTTTTTATGGTTTTCTTCTGTTTTTGGGGTGTTCCCGTTCTTTTCTGTTGTTTTTTTTTGACGTGTTTTGGGTTCTCCGTTGCATTTTGTTTAGATTGTGGGGTGGTTTTGAGGTGTTTTGGGTTCTTCATGGGTTTTCGTTGGGTTCTTGTTGGTCAGGATGGTGAATGGGAGTGAAATGTGGGATTTAGAGAAGATCAGGTGAGTTTAGGCTGTTTTGGGGGGGAAATTCATAGGTTGTTTTTTTTTTTTTTTTTTTTTTTTTTTTTTTTCTGATCCAATTCTTTTTTGGGGTGTTTTTGACGTGTTTTGGGGTCTCCGTTGGGTTTTCCGTGGTCATCATGGTGGAAAAGTGTAAATTGTGGGTTTTGGAGAACTTCAGGTAGGTTTAGGGGACTTTTGGGGTGGATTCATGGTATTTGGGCTTTTCTTCTGTTTTTTTGGGAGATGCAGTTCCTTTTTTGGGGTGTTTTTGACGTGTTTTGTGGTCTCCGTTGGGTTTTATTTGGGTTCTTGTTGGTCATCATGGTGGAAAATTGTAAATTGTGGGTTTTTGGAGAGCATCAGGTAGGTTTAGGGGGACTTTTGGGGCAGAGTCATGTTTTTTGGGGTTTCCTTCTGTTTCTTGGGGTGGTCCCGTTCTTTTTTGGGAAATTTTTGAGGTGTTTGGGGGTCTCCGTTGTGTTTTGTTGCATTCTCGTTGGTCATCATGGTGTAAAATTGTAAATTGTGTGTTTTGGTGAACATCAGGTAGGTTTAGGGTTGTTTTGGGGTGGATCTATGGTATTTGGGGTTTTCTTTCGTTTTTTATTGTGGTGATCCTGTTCTTTTTTGGGTTGAATCTATGGTTTTGGGGGATTTCTTCTGTTTTTTAGTTTTTTTTTCTGTTTTTGGAGTGATCCCGTTCTTTTTTGGGGGTGTTTTTGACGTGTTTTGGGGTCTCCGTTGGGTTTCGTTGTGTTTTCCGTGGTCATCATGGTGGAAAAGTTTAGATTGTGGGTTTTGGAGAACTTCAGGTAGGTTTGGGGGGACTTTTGTGGTGGATGTATGGTATTTGGGGTTTTCTTCTGTTTTTTGGGGTAATGCAGTTCTTGTTTGGGGTGTTTTTGACATGTTTTGTGGTCTCCATTGAGTTATGTTGGTTTTTCCGTGGTCATGGTGGTGGAAAAGTGTAAATTGTGGGTTTTGGAGAACATCAGGTAGGTTTAGTGGGATTTTTGGTGTGGATCTATGGCTTTTCGGGTTTTCTTTCTTTTTGGGGTTGAACCAGTTCTTTTTTGGGGTGTTTTTGACGTGTTTTGGGGTCTCCGTTGGGTTTTGTTGGGTTTCCATTGGGTTTTCTGGTGGTTGGGAGTGCATTGTACATTTAGGAGAACATCAGGTAGGTTTAAGGGTTATTTGGGGGTTAAATCACGTTTTTTCTTCTGATCCTGTTCACTTTTGGGGTGTTTTTGAGGTGTTTTGGTGTTTCCGTTGCGTTTCGTTGAGTTCCTAATGGATTTTCTAGTGGTTGGGAGTGGACTTTGGGATTTGGAGAACATCAGGTAGGTTTAGGGGGACTTTTGGGGTGGATCTATGGCTTTTGGGGTTTTCTTTTGTTTTCTGTGTTGATCCCGTTCTTTTTTGGGGTGTTTTTGACATGTTTTGGGGTCTCCGTTGGGTTTCGTTGGGTTTTCCGTTGTCATCGTGTTGGAAAAGTGTAGATTGTGGGTTTTAGAGAACTTCACGTACGTTTAGGGGGACTTTTGTGGTGGATCTAAGGTATTTAGGGTTTTCTTCTGTTTTTGTTTTTGTTTGTTTTTTTTTTTTTTTTTGTGATGCAGTTCTTTTTTGGGGTGTTTTTGACGTGTTTTGGGGTCTCCGTTGGGTTTTGTTGTGTTTTCCGTGGTCATCATGGTGGAAAAGTTTAGATTGTGGGTTTTGGAGAACATCAGGTAGGTTTAGGGGGTGTTTTGGGGTGGATTCATGGTATATGGGGTTTTCTTCTGTTTTGTTGGGGTGATGCAGTTCTTTTTTGGGGTGTTTTTGACGTGTTTTGTGGTCTCCGTTGGGTTTTGTTGGGTTTTCTGTTGTCATCGTGGTGGAAAAGTGTAGATTGTGGGTTTTGGAGAACATCAGGTAGGTTTTGGGGGACTTTTGGCGTGGATTCATGGTATATGGGGTTTTCTTCTGTTTTTTGGGGTGATGCAGTTCTTTTTTGGGGTGTTTTTCACGTGTTTTGTGGTCTTCATTGGGTTTCGTTGGGTTTTCCGTGGTCATCAAGGAGGAACAGGTTAAATTGTGGGTTTAGGAGAACATCGGGTACATTTAGGGTGGTTTTGGGGTGGATCCATGGTGTTGGGGGATTTTCTTTCGATTTTGGGGGTGATGCTGTTCTTGTTTGGAGTGTTTTTGACGTGTTTTGGGGTCTCCTTTGGGTTTTGTTGGGTTTCCATCGGGTTTTCTGGTGGTTGGGAGTGCATTGTACATTTAGGAGAACATCAGGTAGGTTTAAGGGTTATTTGGGGGTTAAATCACGTTTTTTCTTCTGATCCTGTTCACTTTTGGGGTGTTTTTGAGGTGTTTTGGTGTTTCCGTTGCGTTTCGTTGAGTTCCTAATGGGTTTTCTGGTGGTTGGGAGTGGACTTTGGTATTTGGAGAACATCAGGTAGGTTTAGGGGGACTTTTGGGGTGGATCTATGGCTTTTGGGGTTTTCTTTTGTTTTCTGTGTTGATCCCGTTCTTGTTTGGGGTGTTTTTGACGTGTTTTGTGGTCTCCGTTGGGTTTCGTTGGGTTTTCCGTTTTCATCGTGGTGGAAAAGTGTAGATTGTGGGTTTTGGAGAACTTCAGGTAGGTTTAGGGGGACTTTTGGGGTGGATTCATGGTATTTGGGGTTTTCTTCTGTTTTTTGGGTTGATTCCGTTCTTGTTTGGGTTGTTTTTGATGTGTTTTGTGGTCTCTGTTGTGTTTCGTTGGGTTTTCCGTGGTCATCATGGTGGAAAAGTGTAAATTCTAAGTTTTAGAGAACATCGGGTACTTTTAGGGTCTTTTTGGGGTGGATCTGTGGTTTTGGGGGATTTTCTTCCAGTTTTGGTGTGATGCAGTTCTTTTTTGGGGTGTTTTTGACGTGTTTTGGGGTCTCCGTTGGGTTTTATTTGGGTTCTTGTTGGTCATCATGGTGGAAAATTGTAAAATGTGGGTTTTGGAGAACATCAGGTAGGTTTAGGGGGACTTTTGGGGCAGAGTCATGTTTTTGGGGGTTTCCTTCTGTTTCTTGGGGTGGTCCCGTTGGTTTTTGGGAAATTTTTGAGGTGTTTGGGGTTCTCCGTTGTGTTTTGTTGCGTTCTCTTTGGTCATCATGGTGTAAAATTGTGGGTTTTGGAGAACATCATGTAGGTTTAGAGTGTTTTGGGGGTGGATCCATGGTTTTGGGGGATTTTCTTCCAGTTTTGGGGGTGATGCCGTTCTTGTTTGGGGTGATTTTGACGTGTTTTGGGGTCTCCGTTGGGTTTCTTTGGGTTTTCTGTGGTCATGGTGGTGGAAAATTGTAAATTGCAGGTTTTGGAGAACTTCAGGTAGGTTTACGGTGTTTTTGGGGTGGATCTATGGTATTTGGGGATTTTCCTCCTGTTTTGGGTGTGATCCCGTTTTTTTCTGGGGTGTTTTTGAAGTTTTTTGGGGTCTCCGTTGGGATTTAGTTGGCTTCTCTTTGGTCATCATGGTGGAAAATTGTAAATTGTGGATTTTGGAGAACATCAGGTAGGTTTAGGGGAATTTTTGGTGTGGATCTATGTCTTTTGGGGTTTTCTTTCTTTTTGGGGTTGAACCAGTTCTTTTTTGGGGTGTTTTTGACATTTTTGGCTTCTCCGTTGGATTTTGTTGGGTTCTCGTTGGTCGTTAAGGTAAATGGGAGTGGATTGTGGGTTTTGAAGAAGATCAAGTAAGTTTAGGGTGGTTTTGGGAGGAAATTCATAGTTTTGGGTTTTTTTTCTTCTGATCCCGTTCTTTTGGTGTGGTTTTGACGTGTTTTGGGGTTTCCGTTGGGTTTTGTTGGATTTCCATCGGGTTTTCTGGTGGTTGGGAATGGATTGTACATTTAGGAGAACATCAGGTAGGTTTAAGGATTATTTTGGGGTTAAATCACGTTTTTTCTTCTGATCCTGTTCGCTTTTGTTTTTTTTTTGTGGTGTTTTGGTGTTTCCGTTGCGTTTCGTTGAGTTCCTAATGGGTTTTCTGGTGGTTGGGTGTGGACTTTGGTATTTGGAGAACTTCAGGTAGGTTTAGGGTGGTTTGGGGGTGGATCCATGGTTTTGGGGGATTTTCTTCCAGTTTTGGGGGTGATGCCGTTCGTGTTTGGGGTGTTTTTGACGTGTTTTGGGGTCTCCGTTGGGTTTCGTTTGGTTTTCCATGGTTATCGTTGTGGAAAAGAGTAAATTCTGGGTTTTGGAGAACATCAGGTAGGTTTAGTGGGGATTTTGGGGTGGATCTATGGCTTTGAGAGTTTTCTTTCGTTTTAGGGGGTGATCCTGTTCTTTTTTGTGGTGTTTTTGACGTGTTTTGGAGTGTCCGTTGGGTTTCGTTGTGTTTTCCGTGGTCATCATGGTGGAAAATTGTAAATTGTGGGTTTTGGAGAACATCAGGTAGGTTTAGTGTGGTTCTGGTTTGGATCTATTGTTTTTGCGGTTTTTCTATCGTTTTTTTGAAGTTATCCCGTTCTTTTTTGGAGTGTTTTTTGACTTGTTTCGGGGTCTCCGTTAGGTTTTGTTGGGTTCTCATTGGTCGTTAATGTAAATGGGAGTGGATTGTGGGTTTTTTTGGAGAAGATCAGGTAGGTTTAGGGTGGTTTTGTAGAGAAATTCATAGTTTTGTGTTTTTTTACTTCTGATCCAGTTCTTTTCTGGGGTGTTTTTGACGTGTTTTGGTTTCTCTGTTGGGTTTCGTTTGGTTTTCCGTGGTCATCATGGTGAAAAAGAGTAAATTGTGGGTTTTGGAGAACATCAGGTAGGTTTAGTGGGGGTTTTGGGGTAGATCTATGGCTTTGAGAGTTTTCTTTCTTTTTAGGGGGTGATCCTGTTCTTTTTTGTGGTGTTTTTGACGTGTTTTGGGGTCTCCGTTTGGGTTTCGTTGTGTTTTCCATGGTCATCATGGTGGAAAATGGTAAATTGTGGGTTTTGGAGAAGATCAGATAGGTTTAGGGTGGTTTTGTAGAAAAATTCATAGTTTTGTGTTTTTTTACTTCTGATCCAGTTCTTTTTTGGGGTGTTTTTGACGTGTTTTGTTTTCTCCGTTGGGTTTCGTTTGGTTTTCCATTGTCATCATGGTGAAAAAGAGTAAATTGTGGGTTTTGGAGAAGATCAGGTAGGTTTAGGGTGGTTTTGGGGTGGATCTATTGTTTTTGGGTTTTTCTTTTTTTTGGGGGGGATATCCCGTTCTTGTTTGTGGTGTTTTTGATTGTTTTGGGGTCTCTGTTGGGTTTTGTTGTGTTCCTTTTGCTCGTTAATGTAAATGGGAGTGGATTGTGCGTTTTGGAGAAGATCAGGTGAGTTTAGGGTGGTTTGGGTGGAAATTCATAGTGTTTGTTTTTTTTTTTTTTCTTCTGATCCAGTTCTTTTTTGGGGTGTTTTTGACGTGTTTTGGGGTGTGTGTTGCGTTTCGTTGAGTTCCTAATGAGTTTTCTGGTGGTTGGGAGTGGACTTTGGGATTTGGAGAACATCAGGTAGGTTTAGGGTGGTTTTGGGGTGGATCTATGATTTTGGGGTTATTTTCTTCCAGTTTTGGGGGTCATCCCGTTCTTTTTTGGGGTGTTTTTGACGTGTTTTGTGGTCTCCGTTGGGTTTCCTTGGGTTTTCCATGGTTATCGTTGTGGAAAAGAGTAAATTGTGGGTTTTGGAGAACGTCAGGTAGGTTTAGGGTGGTTTTGGGGTGGATCTACGGTTTTTGGGTTTTTCTTTCTTTCTTTAGGGGTTATCCCGTTCTTGTTTGGGGTGTTTTTGACTTGTTTTGGGGTCTCCGTTGGGTTTTGTTGGGTTCTCATTGGTCGTTAAGGTAAATGGGAGTGGATTGTGGGTTTTGGAGAAGATCAGGTAGGTTTAGGGTGGTTTTGTAGAAAAATTCATAGTTTTGGGGTTTTTTACTTCTGATCCAGTTCTTTTTTGGGGTGTTTTTGACGTGTTTTGGGGTCTCCGTTGGGTTTCGTTTGGTTTTCCATGGTCATCACGGTGAAAAAGAGTAAATTGTGGGTTTTGGAGAACATCAGGTAGGTTTAGCGTGGTTCTGGTTTGGATCTATTGTTTTTGCGGTTTTCTTTCGTTTTTGGGGGATATCCCGTTCTTGTTTGGGGTGTTTTTGACTTGTTTTTGGGTCTCCGTTGGGTTTCGTTGTGTTCTCGTTGCTCGTTAATGTAAATGGGAGTGGATTGTGGGTTTTGGAGAAGATCAGGTGAGTTTAGGGTGGTTTTGGGAGGAAATTCATAGTTTTTGTTTTTTTTTTTTTCTTCTGATCCAGTTTTTTTTGGGCTGTTTTTGACGTGTTTTGGGGTGTCCGTTGCATTTCATTGAGTTCCTAATGGTTTTTCTGGTGGTTGGGAGTGGACTTTGGGATTTGGAGAAGATCAGGTAGGTTTTGGGTGGTTTTGTAGAGAAATTCATAGTTTTGTGTTTTTTTACTTCTGATCCAGTTCTTTTCTGGGGTGTTTTTGACGTGTTTTGGTTTCTCTGTTGGGTTTCGTTTGGTTTTCCGTGGTCATCATGGTGAAAAAGAGTAAATTGTGGGTTTTGGAGAACATCAGGTAGGTTTAGTGGGGGTTTTGGGGTAGATCTATGGCTTTGAGAGTTTTCTTTCTTTTTAGGGGGTGATCCTGTTCTTTTTTGTGGTGTTTTTGACGTGTTTTGGGGTCTCCGTTTGGGTTTCGTTGTGTTTTCCATGGTCATCATGGTGGAAAATGGTAAATTGTGGGTTTTGGAGAAGATCAGATAGGTTTAGGGTGGTTTTGTAGAAAAATTCATAGTTTTGTGTTTTTTTACTTCTGATCCAGTTCTTTTTTGGGGTGTTTTTGACGTGTTTTGTTTTCTCCGTTGGGTTTCGTTTGGTTTTCCATTGTCATCATGGTGAAAAAGAGTAAATTGTGGGTTTTGGAGAAGATCAGGTAGGTATAGGGTGGTTTTGGGGTGGATGTATTTTTTTGTTTTTTTTTTCTTTTTTTTGGGGGGGATAACCCATTCTTGTTTGTGGTGTTTTTGATTGTTTTGGGGTCTCTGTTGGGTTTTGTTGTGTTCTTGTTGCTCGTTAATGTAAATGGGAGTGGATTGTGGGTTTTGGAGAAGATCAGGTGAGTTTAGGGTGGTTTGGGTGGAAATTCATAGTTTTTGTTTTTTTTTTTTCTTCTGATCCAGATCTTTTTTGCAGTGTTTTTGATGTGTTTTGGGGTGTGTGTTGCGTTTCGTTGAGTTCCTAATGGGTTTTCTGGTGGTTGGGAGTGGACTTTGGGATTTGGAGAACATCAGGTAGGTTTAGGGTGGTTTTGGGGTGGATCTATGATTTTGGGGTTATTTTCTTCCAGTTTTGGGGGTCATCCCGTTCTTTTTTGGGGTGTTTTTGACGTGTTTTGTGGTCTCCGTTGGGTTTCCTTGGGTTTTCCATGGTTATCGTTGTGGAAAAGAGTAAATTGTGGGTTTTGGAGAACGTCAGGTAGGTTTAGGGTGGTTTTGGGGTGGATCTACGGTTTTTGGGGTTTTCTTTCTTTTTTTAGGGGTTATCCCGTTCTTGTTTGGAGTGTTTTTGACTTGTTTTGGGGTCTCCGTTGGGTTTTGTTGGGTTCTCATTGGTCGTTAAGGTAAATGGGAGTGGATTGTGGGTTTTGAAGAAGATCAAGTAAGTTTAGGGTGGTTTTGGGAGGAAATTCATAGTTTTGGGTTTTTTTTTCTTCTGATCCCGTTCTTTTGGTGTGGTTTTGACGTGTTTTGGGGTTTCCGTTGGGTTTTGTTGGATTTCCATCGGGTTTTCTGGTGGTTGGGAATGGATTGTACATTTAGGAGAACATCAGGTAGGTTTAAGGATTATTTGGGGGTTAAATCACGTTTTTTCTTCTGATCCTGTTCGCTTTTGTTTTTTTTTTGTGGTGTTTTGGTGTTTCCGTTGCGTTTCGTTGAGTTCCTAATGGGTTTTCTGGTGGTTGGGTGTGGACTTTGGTATTTGGAGAACTTCAGGTAGGTTTAGGGTGGTTTGGGGGTGGATCCATGGTTTTGGGGGATTTTCTTCCAGTTTTGGGGGTGATGCCGTTCGTGTTTGGGGTGTTTTTGACGTGTTTTGGGGTCTCCGTTGGGTTTCGTTTGGTTTTCCATGGTCATCACGGTGAAAAAGAGTAAATTCTGGGTTTTGGAGAACATCAGGTAGGTTTAGTGGGGATTTTGGGGTGGATCTATGGCTTTGAGAGTTTTCTTTCGTTTTAGGGGGTGATCCTGTTCTTTTTTGTGGTGTTTTTGACGTGTTTTGGAGTGTCCGTTGGGTTTCGTTGTGTTTTCCGTGGTCATCATGGTGGAAAATTGTAAATTGTGGGTTTTGGAGAAGATCAGGTAGGTTTAGCGTGGTTCTGGTTTGGATCTATGGTTTTTGGGGTTTTCTTTCGTTTTTTGGGGATATCCCGTTCTTGTTTGGGGTGTTTTTGACTTGTTTTTGGGTCTCCGTTGGGTTTCGTTGTGTTCTCGTTGCTCGTTAATGTAAATGGGAGTGGATTGTGGGTTTTGGAGAAGATCAGGTGAGTTTAGGGTGGTTTTGGGAGGAAATTCATAGTTGTTTTTTTTTTTTTTTTTTTTTTTTTTTTTCTTCTGATCCAGTTCTTTTTGTGGTGTTTTTGACGTGTTTTGGGGTGTCCGTTGCATTTCGTTGAGTTCCTAATGGGTTTTCTGGTGGTTGGGAGTGGACTTTGGGATTTGGAGAACATCAGGTAGGTTTAGGGTGGTTCTGGTGTGGATGTATGATTTTTTTTTTTTTTTTTTTACATTTTTTGGGGTTATCCCGTTCTTTTTTGGGGTGTTTTTGACGTGTTTTGGGGTCTCCGTTGGGTTTCGTTGTGTTTTCCGTGGTCATCATGGTGGAAAATTGTAAATTGTGGGTTTTGGAGAACATCAGGTAGGTTTAGTGTGGTTCTGGTTTGGATCTATGGTTTTTGCGGTTTTTCTATCGTTTTTTTGAAGTTATCCCGTTCTTTTTTGGAGTGTTTTTTGACTTGTTTCGGGGTCTCCGTTAGGTTTTGTTGGGTTCTCATTGGTCGTTAATGTAAATGGGAGTGGATTGTGGGTTTTGGAAAAGATCAGGTAGGTTTAGGGTGGTTTTGTAGAGAAATTCATAGTTTTGTGTTTTTTTACTTCTGATCCAGTTCTTTTCTGGGGTGTTTTTGACGTGTTTTGGTTTCTCTGTTGGGTTTCGTTTGTTTTTCCGTGGTCATCATGGTGAAAAAGAGTAAATTGTGGGTTTTGGAGAACATCAGGTAGGTTTAGTGGGGGTTTTGGGGTAGATCTATGGCTTTGAGAGTTTTCTTTCTTTTTAGGGGGTGATCCTGTTCTTTTTTGTGGTGTTTTTGACGTGTTTTGGGGTCTCCGTTTGGGTTTCGTTGTGTTTTCCATGGTCATCATGGTGGAAAATGGTAAATTGTGGGTTTTGGAGAAGATCAGATAGGTTTAGGGTGGTTTTGTAGAAAAATTCATAGTTTTGTGTTTTTTTACTTCTGATCCAGTTCTTTTTTGGGGTGTTTTTGACGTGTTTTGTTTTCTCCGTTGGGTTTCGTTTGGTTTTCCATTGTCATCATGGTGAAAAAGAGTAAATTGTGGGTTTTGGAGAAGATCAGGTAGGTTTAGGGTGGTTTTGGGGTGGATCTATTGTTTTTGGGTTTTTCTTTTTTTTGGGGGGGATATCCCATTCTTGTTTGTGGTGTTTTTGATTGTTTTGGGGTCTCTGTTGGGTTTTGTTGTGTTCCTTTTGCTCATTAATGTAAATGGGAGTGGATTGTGGGTTTTGGAGAAGATCAGGTGAGTTTAGGGTGGTTTGGGTGGAAATTCATAGTTTTTGTTTTTTTTTTTTCTTCTGATCCAGATCTTTTTTGCAGTGTTTTTGATGTGTTTTGGGGTGTGTGTTGCGTTTCGTTGAGTTCCTAATGGGTTTTCTGGTGGTTGGGAGTGGACTTTGGGATTTGGAGAACATCAGGTAGGTTTAGGGTGGTTTTGGGGTGGATCTATGATTTTGGGGTTATTTTCTTCCAGTTTTGGGGGTCATCCCGTTCTTTTTTGGGGTGTTTTTGACGTGTTTTGTGGTCTCCGTTGGGTTTCCTTGGGTTTTCCATGGTTATCGTTGTGGAAAAGAGTAAATTGTGGGTTTTGGAGAACGTCAGGTAGGTTTAGGGTGGTTTTGGGGTGGATCTACGGTTTTTGGGGTTTTCTTTCTTTTTTTAGGGGTTATCCCGTTCTTGTTTGGAGTGTTTTTGACTTGTTTTGGGGTCTCCGTTGGGTTTTGTTGGGTTCTCATTGGTCGTTAAGGTAAATGGGAGTGGATTGTGGGTTTTGAAGAAGATCAAGTAAGTTTAGGGTGGTTTTGGGAGGAAATTCATAGTTTTGGGTTTTTTTTTCTTCTGATCCCGTTCTTTTGGTGTGGTTTTGACGTGTTTTGGGGTTTCCGTTGGGTTTTGTTGGATTTCCATCGGGTTTTCTGGTGGTTGGGAATGGATTGTACATTTAGGAGAACATCAGGTAGGTTTAAGGATTATTTGGGGGTTAAATCACGTTTTTTCTTCTGATCCTGTTCGCTTTTGTTTTTTTTTTGTGGTGTTTTGGTGTTTCCGTTGCGTTTCGTTGAGTTCCTAATGGGTTTTCTGGTGGTTGGGTGTGGACTTTGGTATTTGGAGAACTTCAGGTAGGTTTAGGGTGGTTTGGGGGTGGATCCATGGTTTTGGGGGATTTTCTTCCAGTTTTGGGGGTGATGCCGTTCGTGTTTGGGGTGTTTTTGACGTGTTTTGGGGTCTCCGTTGGGTTTCGTTTGGTTTTCCATGGTCATCACGGTGAAAAAGAGTAAATTCTGGGTTTTGGAGAACATCAGGTAGGTTTAGTGGGGATTTTGGGGTGGATCTATGGCTTTGAGAGTTTTCTTTCGTTTTAGGGGGTGATCCTGTTCTTTTTTGTGGTGTTTTTGACGTGTTTTGGAGTGTCCGTTGGGTTTCGTTGTGTTTTCCGTGGTCATCATGGTGGAAAATTGTAAATTGTGGGTTTTGGAGAAGATCAGGTAGGTTTAGGGTGGTTCTGGTTTGGATCTATGGTTTTTGGGGTTTTCTTTCGTTTTTTGGGGATATCCCGTTCTTGTTTGGGGTGTTTTTGACTTGTTTTTGGGTCTCCGTTGGGTTTCGTTGTGTTCTCGTTGCTCGTTAATGTAAATGGGAGTGGATTGTGGGTTTTGGAGAAGATCAGGTGAGTTTAGGGTGGTTTTGGGAGGAAATTCATAGTTGTTTTTTTTTTTTTTTTTTTTTTTTTTTTCTTCTGATCCAGTTCTTTTTGTGGTGTTTTTGACGTGTTTTGGGGTGTCCGTTGCATTTCGTTGAGTTCCTAATGGGTTTTCTGGTGGTTGGGAGTGGACTTTGGGATTTGGAGAACATCAGGTAGGTTTAGGGGTGGTTCTGGTGTGGATGTATGATTTTTTTTTTTTTTTTTTACATTTTTTGGGGTTATCCCGTTCTTTTTTGGGGTGTTTTTGACGTGTTTTGGGGTCTCCGTTGGGTTTCGTTGTGTTTTCCGTGGTCATCATGGTGGAAAATTGTAAATTGTGGGTTTTGGAGAACATCAGGTAGGTTTAGTGTGGTTCTGGTTTGGATCTATGGTTTTTGCGGTTTTTCTATCGTTTTTTTGAAGTTATCCCGTTCTTTTTTGGAGTGTTTTTTGACTTGTTTCGGGGTCTCCGTTAGGTTTTGTTGGGTTCTCATTGGTCGTTAATGTAAATGGGAGTGGATTGTGGGTTTTGGAAAAGATCAGGTAGGTTTAGGGTGGTTTTGTAGAGAAATTCATAGTTTTGTGTTTTTTTACTTCTGATCCAGTTCTTTTCTGGGGTGTTTTTGACGTGTTTTGGTTTCTCTGTTGGGTTTCGTTTGTTTTTCCGTGGTCATCATGGTGAAAAAGAGTAAATTGTGGGTTTTGGAGAACATCAGGTAGGTTTAGTGGGGGTTTTGGGGTAGATCTATGGCTTTGAGAGTTTTCTTTCTTTTTAGGGGGTGATCCTGTTCTTTTTTGTGGTGTTTTTGACGTGTTTTGGGGTCTCCGTTTGGGTTTCGTTGTGTTTTCCATGGTCATCATGGTGGAAAATGGTAAATTGTGGGTTTTGGAGAAGATCAGATAGGTTTAGGGTGGTTTTGTAGAAAAATTCATAGTTTTGTGTTTTTTTACTTCTGATCCAGTTCTTTTCTGGGGTGTTTTTGACGTGTTTTGTTTTCTCCGTTGGGTTTCGTTTGGTTTTCCATTGTCATCATGGTGAAAAAGAGTAAATTGTGGGTTTTGGAGAAGATCAGGTAGGTTTAGGGTGGTTTTGGGGTGGATCTATTGTTTTTGGGTTTTTCTTTTTTTTGGGGGGGATATCCCATTCTTGTTTGTGGTGTTTTTGATTGTTTTGGGGTCTCTGTTGGGTTTTGTTGTGTTCCTTTTGCTCGTTAATGTAAATGGGAGTGGATTGTGGGTTTTGGAGAAGATCAGGTGAGTTTAGGGTGGTTTGGGTGGAAATTCATAGTTTTTGTTTTTTTTTTTTTTTCTTCTGATCCAGTTCTTTTTTGGGGTGTTTTTGACGTGTTTTGGGGTGTGTGTTGCGTTTCGTTGAGTTCCTAATGGGTTTTCTGGTGGTTGGGAGTGGACTTTGGGATTTGGAGAACATCAGGTAGGTTTAGGGTGGTTTTGGGGTGGATCTATGATTTTGGGGTTATTTTCTTCCAGTTTTGGGGGTCATCCCGTTCTTTTTTGGGGTGTTTTTGACGTGTTTTGTGGTCTCCGTTGGGTTTCCTTGGGTTTTCCATGGTTATCGTTGTGGAAAAGAGTAAATTGTGGGTTTTGGAGAACGTCAGGTAGGTTTAGGGTGGTTTTGGGGTGGATCTACGGTTTTTGGGGTTTTCTTTCTTTTTTTAGGGGTTATCCCGTTCTTGTTTGGAGTGTTTTTGACTTGTTTTGGGGTCTCCGTTGGGTTTTGTTGGGTTCTCGTTGGTCGTTAAGGTGAATGGGAGTGGATTGTGGGTTTTGAAGAAGATCAAGTAAGTTTAGGGTTGTTTTGGGAGGAAATTCATAGTTTTGGGTTTTTTTTCTTCTGATCCCGTTCTTTTGGTGTGGTTTTGACGTGTTTTGGGGTTTCCGTTGGGTTTTGTTGGATTTCCATCGGGTTTTCTGGTGGTTGGGAATGGATTGTACATTTAGGAGAACATCAGGTAGGTTTAAGGATTATTTGGGGGTTAAATCACGTTTTTTCTTCTGATCCTGTTCGCTTTTGGTTTTTTTTTGTGGTGTTTTGGTGTTTCCGTTGCGTTTCGTTGAGTTCCTAATGGGTTTTCTGGTGGTTGGGTGTGGACTTTGGTATTTGGAGAACTTCAGGTAGGTTTAGGGTGGTTTGGGGGTGGATCCATGGTTTTGGGGGATTTTCTTCCAGTTTTGGGGGTGATGCCGTTCGTGTTTGGGGTGTTTTTGACGTGTTTTGGGGTCTCCGTTGGGTTTCGTTTGGTTTTCCATGGTCATCACGGTGAAAAAGAGTAAATTCTGGGTTTTGGAGAACATCAGGTAGGTTTAGTGGGGATTTTGGGGTGGATCTATGGCTTTGAGAGTTTTCTTTCGTTTTAGGGGGTGATCCTGTTCTTTTTTGTGGTGTTTTTGACGTGTTTTGGAGTGTCCGTTGGGTTTCGTTGTGTTTTCCGTGGTCATCATGGTGGAAAATTGTAAATTGTGGGTTTTGGAGAAGATCAGGTAGGTTTAGCGTGGTTCTGGTTTGGATCTATGGTTTTTGGGGTTTTCTTTCGTTTTTTGGGGATATCCCGTTCTTTTTTGGGGTGTTTTTGACTTGTTTTTGGGTCTCCGTTGGGTTTCGTTGTGTTCTCGTTGCTCGTTAATGTAAATGGGAGTGGATTGTGGTTTTTGGAGAAGATCAGTTGAGTTTAGGGTGGTTTTGGGAGGAAATTCATAGTTGTTTTTTTTTTTTTTTTTTTTTTTTTTTCTTCTGATCCAGTTCTTTTTGTGGTGTTTTTGACGTGTTTTGGGGTGTCCGTTGCATTTCGTTGAGTTCCTAATGGGTTTTCTGGTGGTTGGGAGTGGACTTTGGGATTTGGAGAACATCAGGTAGGTTTAGGGTGGTTCTGGTGTGGATGTATGATTTTTTTTTTTTTTTTTTTACATTTTTTGGGGTTATCCCGTTCTTTTTTGGGGTGTTTTTGACGTGTTTTGGGGTCTCCGTTGGGTTTCGTTGTGTTTTCCGTGGTCATCATGGAAAATTTTAAATTGTGGGTTTTGGAGAACATCAGGTAGGTTTAGTGTGGTTCTGGTTTGGATCTATGGTTTTTGCGGTTTTTCTATCGTTTTTTTGAAGTTATCCCGTTCTTTTTTGGAGTGTTTTTTGACTTGTTTCGGGGTCTCCGTTAGGTTTTGTTGGGTTCTCATTGGTCGTTAATGTAAATGGGAGTGGATTGTGGGTTTTGGAAAAGATCAGGTAGGTTTAGGGTGGTTTTGTAGAGAAATTCATAGTTTTGTGTTTTTTTACTTCTGATCCAGTTCTTTTCTGGGGTGTTTTTGACGTGTTTTGGTTTCTCTGTTGGGTTTCGTTTGGTTTTCCGTGGTCATCATGGTGAAAAAGAGTAAATTGTGGGTTTTGGAGAACATCAGGTAGGTTTAGTGGGGGTTTTGGGGTAGATCTATGGCTTTGAGAGTTTTCTTTCTTTTTAGGGGGTGATCCTGTTCTTTTTTGTGGTGTTTTTGACGTGTTTTGGGGTCTCCGTTTGGGTTTCGTTGTGTTTTCCATGGTCATCATGGTGGAAAATGGTAAATTGTGGGTTTTGGAGAAGATCAGATAGGTTTAGGGTGGTTTTGTAGAAAAATTCATAGTTTTGTGTTTTTTTACTTCTGATCCAGTTCTTTTTTGGGGTGTTTTTGACGTGTTTTGTTTTCTCCGTTGGGTTTCGTTTGGTTTTCCATTGTCATCATGGTGAAAAAGAGTAAATTGTGGGTTTTGGAGAAGATCAGGTAGGTTTAGGGTGGTTTTGGGGTGGATCTATTGTTTTTGGGTTTTTCTTTTTTTTGGGGGGGATATCCCATTCTTGTTTGTGGTGTTTTTGATTGTTTTGGGGTCTCTGTTGGGTTTTGTTGTGTTCCTTTTGCTCATTAATGTAAATGGGAGTGGATTGTGGGTTTTGGAGAAGATCAGGTGAGTTTAGGGTGGTTTGGGTGGAAATTCATAGTTTTTGTTTTTTTTTTTTTTTCTTCTGA
The DNA here is from genome assembly GCF_964211825.1 of Aythya ferina. Taxonomy (NCBI): domain Eukaryota; kingdom Metazoa; phylum Chordata; class Aves; order Anseriformes; family Anatidae; genus Aythya; species Aythya ferina. The sequence goes on along the minus strand of NW_028181320.1, from coordinate 38,502 downwards.
TCCAGTTCTTTTTTGGGGTGTTTTTGACGTGTTTTGGGGTGTGTGTTGCGTTTCGTTGAGTTCCTAATGGGTTTTCTGGTGGTTGGGAGTGGACTTTGGGATTTGGAGAACATCAGGTAGGTTTAGGGTGGTTTTGGGGTGGATCTATGATTTTGGGGTTATTTTCTTCCAGTTTTGGGGGTCATCCCGTTCTTTTTTGGGGTGTTTTTGACGTGTTTTGTGGTCTCCGTTGGGTTTCCTTGGGTTTTCCATGGTTATCGTTGTGGAAAAGAGTAAATTGTGGGTTTTGGAGAACGTCAGGTAGGTTTAGGGTGGTTTTGGGGTGGATCTACGGTTTTTGGGGTTTTCTTTCTTTTTTTAGGGGTTATCCCGTTCTTTTTTGGAGTGTTTTTGACTTGTTTTGGGGTCTCCGTTGGGTTTTGTTGGGTTCTCGTTGGTCGTTAAGGTAAATGGGAGTGGATTGTGGGTTTTGAAGAAGATCAAGTAAGTTTAGGGTGGTTTTGGGAGGAAATTCATAGTTTTGGGTTTTTTTTCTTCTGATCCCGTTCTTTTGGTGTGGTTTTGACGTGTTTTGGGGTTTCCGTTGGGTTTTGTTGGATTTCCATCGGGTTTTCTGGTGGTTGGGAATGGATTGTACATTTAGGAGAACATCAGGTAGGTTTAAGGATTATTTGGGGGTTAAATCACGTTTTTTCTTCTGATCCTGTTCGCTTTTGGGGTTTTTTTGTGGTGTTTTGGTGTTTCCGTTGCGTTTCGTTGAGTTCCTAATGGGTTTTCTGGTGGTTGGGTGTGGACTTTGGTATTTGGAGAACTTCAGGTAGGTTTAGGGTGGTTTGGGGGTGGATCCATGGTTTTGGGGGATTTTCTTCCAGTTTTGGGGGTGATGCCGTTCGTGTTTGGGGTGTTTTTGACATGTTTTGGGGTCTCCGTTGGGTTTCGTTTGGTTTTCCATGGTCATCACGGTGAAAAAGAGTAAATTGTGGGTTTTGGAGAACATCAGGTAGGTTTAGTGGGGATTTTGGGGTGGATCTATGGCTTTGAGAGTTTTCTTTCGTTTTAGGGGGTGATCCTGTTCTTTTTTGTGGTGTTTTTGACGTGTTTTGGAGTGTCCGTTGGGTTTCGTTGTGTTTTCCGTGGTCATCATGGTGTAAAATTGTAAATTGTGGGTTTTGGAGAAGATCAGGTAGGTTTAGCGTGGTTCTGGTTTGGATCTATGGTTTTGGTGGTTTTCTTTCGTTTTTTGGGGATATCCCGTTCTTGTTTGGGGTGTTTTTGACTTGTTTTTGGGTCTCCGTTGGGTTTCGTTGTGTTCTCGTTGCTCGTTAATGTAAATGGGAGTGGATTGTGGGTTTTGGAGAAGATCAGGTGAGTTTAGGGTGGTTTTGGGAGGAAATTCATAGTTGTTTTTTTTTTTTTTTTTTTTTTTTCTTCTGATCCAGTTCTTTTTGTGGTGTTTTTGATGTGTTTTGGGGTGTCCGTTGCATTTCGTTGAGTTCCTAATGGGTTTTCTGGTGGTTGGGAGTGGACTTTGGGATTTGGAGAACATCAGGTAGGTTTAGGGTGGTTCTGGTGTGGATGTATGATTTTTTTTTTTTTTTTTTTACATTTTTTGGGGTTATCCCGTTCTTTTTTGGGGTGTTTTTGACGTGTTTTGGGGTCTCCGTTGGGTTTCGTTGTGTTTTCCGTGGTCATCATGGTGGAAAATTGTAAATTGTGGGTTTTGGAGAACATCAGGTAGGTTTAGTGTGGTTCTGGTTTGGATCTATGGTTTTTGCGGTTTTTCTATCGTTTTTTTGAAGTTATCCCGTTCTTTTTTGGAGTGTTTTTTGACTTGTTTCGGGGTCTCCGTTAGGTTTTGTTGGGTTCTCATTGGTCGTTAATGTAAATGGGAGTGGATTGTGGGTTTTTTTGGAGAAGATCAGGTAGGTTTAGGGTGGTTTTGTAGAGAAATTCATAGTTTTGTGGTTTTTTACTTCTGATCCAGTTCTTTTCTGGGGTGTTTTTGACGTGTTTTGGTTTCTCTGTTGGGTTTCGTTTGGTTTTCCGTGGTCATCATGGTGAAAAAGAGTAAATTGTGGGTTTTGGAGAACATCAGGTAGGTTTAGTGGGGGTTTTGGGGTAGATCTATGGCTTTGAGAGTTTTCTTTCTTTTTAGGGGGTGATCCTGTTCTTTTTTGTGGTGTTTTTGACGTGTTTTGGGGTCTCCGTTTGGGTTTCGTTGTGTTTTCCATGGTCATCATGGTGGAAAATGGTAAATTGTGAGTTTTGGAGAAGATCAGATAGGTTTAGTGTGGTTTTGTAGAAAAATTCATAGTTTTGTGTTTTTTTACTTCTGATCCAGTTCTTTTTTGGGGTGTTTTTGACGTGTTTTGTTTTCTCCGTTGGGTTTCGTTTGGTTTTCCATTGTCATCATGGTGAAAAAGAGTAAATTGTGGGTTTTGGAGAAGATCAGGTAGGTTTAGGGTGGTTTTGGGGTGGATCTATTGTTTTTGGGTTTTTCTTTTTTTGGGGGGGGATATCCCGTTCTTGTTTGTGGTGTTTTTGATTGTTTTGGGGTCTCTGTTGGGTTTTGTTGTGTTCCTTTTGCTCGTTAATGTAAATGGGAGTGGATTGTGGGTTTTGGAGAAGATCAGGTGAGTTTAGGGTGGTTTTTGTGGAAATTCATAGTTTTTGTTTTTTTTTTTTTTTTCTTCTGATCCAGTTCTTTTTTGGGGTGTTTTTGACGTGTTTTGGGGTGTGTGTTGCGTTTCGTTGAGTTCCTAATGGGTTTTCTGGTGGTTGGGAGTGGACTTTGGGATTTGGAGAACATCAGGTAGGTTTAGGGTGGTTTTGGGGTGGATCTATGATTTTGGGGTTATTTTCTTCCAGTTTTGGGGGTCATCCCGTTCTTTTTTGGGGTGTTTTTGACGTGTTTTGTGGTCTCCGTTGGGTTTCCTTGGGTTTTCCATGGTTATCGTTGTGGAAAAGAGTAAATTGTGGGTTTTGGAGAACGTCAGGTAGGTTTAGCGTGGTTTTGGGGTGGATCTACGGTTTTTCTTTCTTTTTTTAGGGGTTATCTCGTTCTTGTTTGGGGTGTTTTTGACTTGTTTTGGGGTCTCCGTTGGGTTTTGTTGGGTTCTCATTGGTCGTTAAGGTAAATGGGAGTGGATTGTGGGTTTTGGAGAAGATCAGGTAGGTTTAGGGTGGTTTTGTAGAAAAATTCATAATTTTGGGGTTTTTTACTTCTGATCCAGTTCTTTTTTGGGGTGTTTTTGACGTGTTTTGGGGTCTCCGTTGGGTTTCGTTTGGTTTTCCATGGTCATCAGGGTGAAAAAGAGTAAATTGTGGGTTTTGGAGAACATCAGGTAGGTTTAGCGTGGTTCTGGTTTGGATCTATGGTTTTTGGGGTTTTCTTTCGTTTTTTGGGGATATCCCGTTCTTGTTTGGGGTGTTTTTGACTTGTTTTTGGGTCTCCGTTGGGTTTCGTTGTGTTCTCGTTGCTCGTTAATGTAAATGGGAGTGGATTGTGGGTTTTGGAGAAGATCAGGTGAGTTTAGGGTGGTTTTGTAGAAATTCATAGTTGTTTTTTTTTTTTTTTTTCTTCTGATCCAGATCTTTTTTGTGGTGTTTTTGACGTGTTTTGGGGTGTCCGTTGCATTTCGTTGAGTTCCTAATGGGTTTTCTGGTGGTTGGGAGTGGATTTTGCGATTTGGAGAACATCAGGTAGGTTTAGGGTGGTTCTGGGGTGGATCTATGATTTTTTTTTTTTTTTTTCGTGTTTTGGATTTATCCCGTTCTTTTTTGGGGTGTTTTTGACGTGTTTTGGGGTCTCCGTTGGGTTTCGTTGTGTTTTCCGTGGTCATCATGGAGGAAGAGGTTAAATTGTGGGTTTTGGAGAACATCAGGTAGGTTTAGGGTGTTTTTTGGGTGGATCCATGGTTTTTGGGAATTTTCTTTCGTTTTTGGGCGTGATCCCATTCTTGTTTGTGGTGTTTTTGACTTGTTTTGGGGTCTCCATTGTGTTTCGTTGGGTTTTCCGTGGTCATCATGGAGGAAGAGGTTAAATTGTGGGTTTTGGAGAACATCAGGTAGGTTTAGGGTGTTTTTTGGGTGGATCCATGGTTTTTGGGAATTTTCTTTCGTTTTTGGGCGTGATCCCATTCTTGTTTGTGGTGTTTTTGACTTGTTTTGGGGTCTCCATTGTGTTTCGTTGGGTTTTCCGTGGTCATCATGGAGGAAGAGGTTAAATTGTGGGTTTTGGAGAACATCAGGTAGGTTTAGGGTGTTTTTTGGGTGGATCCATGGTTTTTGGGAATTTTCTTTCATTTTTGGGGGTGATCCCGTTCTTGTTTGGGTTGTTTTTGACTTATTTTGTGGTCTCCATTGGGTTTCGTTACGTTTTCCGTGGTCATCATGGTGGATTAGTGTAAATTGTTGGTTTTGGAGAACTTCAGGTACGTTTAGGGGGATTTTTGGGGTGGATCTATGGTTTTGGGGGTTTTCTTTTGTTTTTTGTGTTGATCCTGTTCTTGTTTGGGGTGTTTTTGACGTGTTTTGTGGTCTCCGTTGGGTTTCGTTGGGTTTTCCGTTTTCATCGTGGTGGAAAAGTGTAGATTGTGGGTTTTGGAGAACTTCAGGTAGGTTTAGGGGGACTTTTGGGGCAGAGTCATGTTTTTGGGGGTTTCCTTCTGTTTCTTGGGGTGGTCCCGTTGGTTTTTGGGAAATTTTTGAGGTGTTTGGGGTTCTCCGTTGTGTTTTGTTGCGTTCTCTTTGGTCATCATGGTGTAAAATTGTAAATTGTGGGTTTTGGAGAACATCAGGTAGGTTTAGAGTGGTTTGGGGGTGGATCCATGGTTTTGGGGGATATTCTTCCAGTTTTGGGGGTGATGCCGTTCTTGTTTGGGGTGATTTTGACGTGTTTTGGGGTCTCCGTTGGGTTTCTTTGGGTTTTCTGTGGTCATGGTGGTGGAAAATTGTAAATTGCGGGTTTTGGAGAACTTCAGGTAGGTTTACGGTGTTTTTGGGGTGGATCTATGGTATTTGGGGATTTTCCTCCTGTTTTGGGTGTGATCCCGTTCTTTTTTGGGGTGTTTTTGAAGTTTTTTGGGGTCTCCGTTGGGATTTAGTTGGCTTCTCGTTGGTCATCATGGTGGAAAATTGTAAATTGTGGATTTTGGAGAACATCAGGTAGGTTTAGGGGAATTTTTGGTGTGGATCTATGTCTTTTGGGGTTTTCTTTCTTTTTGGGGTTGAACCAGTTCTTTTTTGGGGTGTTTTTGACATTTTTGGCTTCTCCGTTGGATTTTGTTGGGTTCTCGTTGGTCGTTAAGGTAAATGGGAGTGGATTGTGGGTTTTGAAGAAGATCAAGTAAGTTTAGGGTGGTTTTGGGAGGAAATTCATAGTTTTGGGGTTTTTTTCTTCTGATCCAGTTATTTTGGTGTGGTTTTGACGTGTTTTGGGGTTTCCGTTGGGTTTTGTTGGATTTCCATCGGGTTTTCTGGTGGTTGGGAATGGATTGTACATTTAGGAGAACATCAGGTAGGTTTAAGGATTATTTTGGAGTTAAATCACGTTTTTTCTTCTGATCCTGTTCGCTTTTGGGTTTTTTTTGTGGTGTTTTGGTGTTTCCGTTGCGTTTCGTTGAGTTCCTAATGGGTTTTCTGGTGGTTGGGTGTGGACTTTGGTATTTGGAGAACTTCAGGTAGGTTTAGGGTGGTTTGGGGGTGGATCCATGGTTTTGGGGGATTTTCTTCCAGTTTTGGGGGTGATGCCGTTCTTGTTTGGGGTGTTTTTGACGTGTTTAGGGGTCTCCGTTGGGTTTTGTTGTGTTTTCCGTGGTCATGGTTGTGGAAAAGCGTAAATTGTGGGTTTTGGAGAACCTCGGGTATGTTTAGAGTTCTTTTGCGGTGGATCTATGGTTTTGGGGGATTTTCTTTTAGTTTTGGGTGTGATCCTGTTCTTTTTCGTGGTGTTTTTCACGTTTTTTTGGGGTGTCCGATGGGTTTTGGTGGGTTTTCCATGGTCATCATGGTGGAAAAGTGTAAATTGTGGGTTTTGGAGAACATCGGGTAGGTTAAGGATGGGTTTGGATTGGATCTATGGTATTTGGGGATTTCTTCTGTTTTCTGGAGGTGCTCCTCTTCTTTTTTGGGGTTTTTATTGACATAGTTTGGGGTCACCGTTTGGTTTCGTTGGTTTTCCTTTGTCATCCTGGTGGAAAATTGTAGATTGTGGGTTTTGGAGAACTTCATGTAGGTTTAGGGGGACTTTTGGGGTGGATTCAAGGTATTTGGGCTTTTCTTCTGTTTTTTTTTGGTGTGATCCCGTTCTTGTTTGGGGTGTTTTTGACGTGTTTTGGGGTCTCCGTTGGGTTTTAGTTGGGTTCTTGTTGGTCATCATGTTGGAAACTGGTAAATTGTGGATTTTGGAGAACGTAGGTGAGTTTAACGTGTTTTTTTGGTGGTGAATCTATGGTTTTGGGGGATTTCTTCTTTTTTTTAGTGTTTTCTTCTGGTTTTGGGGCGGTCCCCTTTTTTTGGGGGGGATGTTCTTGACGTGTTTTGGGGTCTCCGTTTGGGTTTCGTTGTGTTTTCCATGGTCATCATGGTGGAAAATGGTAAATTGTGAGTTTTGGAGAAGATCAGATAGGTTTAGTGTGGTTTTGTAGAAAAATTCATAGTTTTGTGTTTTTTTACTTCTGATCCAGTTCTTTTTTGGGGTGTTTTTGACGTGTTTTGTTTTCTCCGTTGGGTTTCGTTTGGTTTTCCATTGTCATCATGGTGAAAAAGAGTAAATTGTGGGTTTTGGAGAAGATCAGGTAGGTTTAGGGTGGTTTTGGGGTGGATCTATTGTTTTTGGGTTTTTCTTTTTTTGGGGGGGGATATCCCGTTCTTGTTTGTGGTGTTTTTGATTGTTTTGGGGTCTCTGTTGGGTTTTGTTGTGTTCCTTTTGCTCGTTAATGTAAATGGGAGTGGATTGTGGGTTTTGGAGAAGATCAGGTGAGTTTAGGGTGGTTTTTGTGGAAATTCATAGTTTTTGTTTTTTTTTTTTTTTCTTCTGATCCAGTTCTTTTTTGGGGTGTTTTTGACGTGTTTTGGGGTGTGTGTTGCGTTTCGTTGAGTTCCTAATGGGTTTTCTGGTGGTTGGGAGTGGACTTTGGGATTTGGAGAACATCAGGTAGGTTTAGGGTGGTTTTGGGGTGGATCTATGATTTTGGGGTTATTTTCTTCCAGTTTTGGGGGTCATCCCGTTCTTTTTTGGGGTGTTTTTGACGTGTTTTGTGGTCTCCGTTGGGTTTCCTTGGGTTTTCCATGGTTATCGTTGTGGAAAAGAGTAAATTGTGGGTTTTGGAGAACGTCAGGTAGGTTTAGCGTGGTTTTGGGGTGGATCTACGGTTTTTCTTTCTTTTTTTAGGGGTTATCTCGTTCTTGTTTGGGGTGTTTTTGACTTGTTTTGGGGTCTCCGTTGGGTTTTGTTGGGTTCTCATTGGTCGTTAAGGTAAATGGGAGTGGATTGTGGGTTTTGGAGAAGATCAGGTAGGTTTAGGGTGGTTTTGTAGAAAAATTCATAATTTTGGGGTTTTTTACTTCTGATCCAGTTCTTTTTTGGGGTGTTTTTGACGTGTTTTGGGGTCTCCGTTGGGTTTCGTTTGGTTTTCCATGGTCATCAGGGTGAAAAAGAGTAAATTGTGGGTTTTGGAGAACATCAGGTAGGTTTAGCGTGGTTCTGGTTTGGATCTATGGTTTTTGGGGTTTTCTTTCGTTTTTTGGGGATATCCCGTTCTTGTTTGGGGTGTTTTTGACTTGTTTTTGGGTCTCCGTTGGGTTTCGTTGTGTTCTCGTTGCTCGTTAATGTAAATGGGAGTGGATTGTGGGTTTTGGAGAAGATCAGGTGAGTTTAGGGTGGTTTTGTAGAAATTCATAGTTGTTTTTTTTTTTTTTTTCTTCTGATCCAGATCTTTTTTGTGGTGTTTTTGACGTGTTTTGGGGTGTCCGTTGCATTTCGTTGAGTTCCTAATGGGTTTTCTGGTGGTTGGGAGTGGATTTTGCGATTTGGAGAACATCAGGTAGGTTTAGGGTGGTTCTGGGGTGGATCTATGATTTTTTTTTTTTTTTTTCGTGTTTTGGATTTATCCCGTTCTTTTTTGGGGTGTTTTTGACGTGTTTTGGGGTCTCCGTTGGGTTTCGTTGTGTTTTCCGTGGTCATCATGGAGGAAGAGGTTAAATTGTGGGTTTTGGAGAACATCAGGTAGGTTTAGGGTGTTTTTTGGGTGGATCCATGGTTTTTGGGAATTTTCTTTCGTTTTTGGGCGTGATCCCATTCTTGTTTGTGGTGTTTTTGACTTGTTTTGGGGTCTCCATTGTGTTTCGTTGGGTTTTCCGTGGTCATCATGGAGGAAGAGGTTAAATTGTGGGTTTTGGAGAACATCAGGTAGGTTTAGGGTGTTTTTTGGGTGGATCCATGGTTTTTGGGAATTTTCTTTCATTTTTGGGGGTGATCCCGTTCTTGTTTGGGTTGTTTTTGACTTATTTTGTGGTCTCCATTGGGTTTCGTTACGTTTTCCGTGGTCATCATGGTGGATTAGTGTAAATTGTTGGTTTTGGAGAACTTCAGGTACGTTTAGGGGGATTTTTGGGGTGGATCTATGGTTTTGGGGGTTTTCTTTTGTTTTTTGTGTTGATCCTGTTCTTGTTTGGGGTGTTTTTGACGTGTTTTGTGGTCTCCGTTGGGTTTCGTTGGGTTTTCCGTTTTCATCGTGGTGGAAAAGTGTAGATTGTGGGTTTTGGAGAACTTCAGGTAGGTTTAGGGGGACTTTTGGGGCAGAGTCATGTTTTTGGGGGTTTCCTTCTGTTTCTTGGGGTGGTCCCGTTGGTTTTTGGGAAATTTTTGAGGTGTTTGGGGTTCTCCGTTGTGTTTTGTTGCGTTCTCTTTGGTCATCATGGTGTAAAATTGTAAATTGTGGGTTTTGGAGAACATCAGGTAGGTTTAGAGTGGTTTGGGGGTGGATCCATGGTTTTGGGGGATATTCTTCCAGTTTTGGGGGTGATGCCGTTCTTGTTTGGGGTGATTTTGACGTGTTTTGGGGTCTCCGTTGGGTTTCTTTGGGTTTTCTGTGGTCATGGTGGTGGAAAATTGTAAATTGCGGGTTTTGGAGAACTTCAGGTAGGTTTACGGTGTTTTTGGGGTGGATCTATGGTATTTGGGGATTTTCCTCCTGTTTTGGGTGTGATCCCGTTCTTTTTTGGGGTGTTTTTGAAGTTTTTTGGGGTCTCCGTTGGGATTTAGTTGGCTTCTCGTTGGTCATCATGGTGGAAAATTGTAAATTGTGGATTTTGGAGAACATCAGGTAGGTTTAGGGGAATTTTTGGTGTGGATCTATGTCTTTTGGGGTTTTCTTTCTTTTTGGGGTTGAACCAGTTCTTTTTTGGGGTGTTTTTGACATTTTTGGCTTCTCCGTTGGATTTTGTTGGGTTCTCGTTGGTCGTTAAGGTAAATGGGAGTGGATTGTGGGTTTTGAAGAAGATCAAGTAAGTTTAGGGTGGTTTTGGGAGGAAATTCATAGTTTTGGGGTTTTTTTCTTCTGATCCAGTTATTTTGGTGTGGTTTTGACGTGTTTTGGGGTTTCCGTTGGGTTTTGTTGGATTTCCATCGGGTTTTCTGGTGGTTGGGAATGGATTGTACATTTAGGAGAACATCAGGTAGGTTTAAGGATTATTTTGGAGTTAAATCACGTTTTTTCTTCTGATCCTGTTCGCTTTTGGGTTTTTTTTGTGGTGTTTTGGTGTTTCCGTTGCGTTTCGTTGAGTTCCTAATGGGTTTTCTGGTGGTTGGGTGTGGACTTTGGTATTTGGAGAACTTCAGGTAGGTTTAGGGTGGTTTGGGGGTGGATCCATGGTTTTGGGGGATTTTCTTCCAGTTTTGGGGGTGATGCCGTTCTTGTTTGGGGTGTTTTTGACGTGTTTAGGGGTCTCCGTTGGGTTTTGTTGTGTTTTCCGTGGTCATGGTTGTGGAAAAGCGTAAATTGTGGGTTTTGGAGAACCTCGGGTATGTTTAGAGTTCTTTTGCGGTGGATCTATGGTTTTGGGGGATTTTCTTTTAGTTTTGGGTGTGATCCTGTTCTTTTTCGTGGTGTTTTTCACGTTTTTTTGGGGTGTCCGATGGGTTTTGGTGGGTTTTCCATGGTCATCATGGTGGAAAAGTGTAAATTGTGGGTTTTGGAGAACATCGGGTAGGTTAAGGATGGGTTTGGATTGGATCTATGGTATTTGGGGATTTCTTCTGTTTTCTGGAGGTGCTCCTCTTCTTTTTTGGGGTTTTTATTGACATAGTTTGGGGTCACCGTTTGGTTTCGTTGGTTTTCCTTTGTCATCCTGGTGGAAAATTGTAGATTGTGGGTTTTGGAGAACTTCATGTAGGTTTAGGGGGACTTTTGGGGTGGATTCAAGGTATTTGGGCTTTTCTTCTGTTTTTTGGTGTGATCCCGTTCTTGTTTGGGGTGTTTTTGACGTGTTTTGGGGTCTCCGTTGGGTTTTAGTTGGGTTCTTGTTGGTCATCATGTTGGAAACTGGTAAATTGTGGATTTTGGAGAACGTAGGTGAGTTTAACGTGTTTTTTTGGTGGTGAATCTATGGTTTTGGGGGATTTCTTCTTTTTTTTAGTGTTTTCTTCTGGTTTTGGGGCGGTCCCCTTTTTTTGGGGGGGATGTTCTTGACGTGTTTTGGGGTCTCCGTTTGGGTTTCGTTGTGTTTTCCATGGTCATCATGGTGGAAAATGGTAAATTGTGAGTTTTGGAGAAGATCAGATAGGTTTAGTGTGGTTTTGTAGAAAAATTCATAGTTTTGTGTTTTTTTACTTCTGATCCAGTTCTTTTTTGGGGTGTTTTTGACGTGTTTTGTTTTCTCCGTTGGGTTTCGTTTGGTTTTCCATTGTCATCATGGTGAAAAAGAGTAAATTGTGGGTTTTGGAGAAGATCAGGTAGGTTTAGGGTGGTTTTGGGGTGGATCTATTGTTTTTGGGTTTTTCTTTTTTTGGGGGGGGATATCCCGTTCTTGTTTGTGGTGTTTTTGATTGTTTTGGGGTCTCTGTTGGGTTTTGTTGTGTTCCTTTTGCTCGTTAATGTAAATGGGAGTGGATTGTGGGTTTTGGAGAAGATCAGGTGAGTTTAGGGTGGTTTTTGTGGAAATTCATAGTTTTTGTTTTTTTTTTTTTTTCTTCTGATCCAGTTCTTTTTTGGGGTGTTTTTGACGTGTTTTGGGGTGTGTGTTGCGTTTCGTTGAGTTCCTAATGGGTTTTCTGGTGGTTGGGAGTGGACTTTGGGATTTGGAGAACATCAGGTAGGTTTAGGGTGGTTTTGGGGTGGATCTATGATTTTGGGGTTATTTTCTTCCAGTTTTGGGGGTCATCCCGTTCTTTTTTGGGGTGTTTTTGACGTGTTTTGTGGTCTCCGTTGGGTTTCCTTGGGTTTTCCATGGTTATCGTTGTGGAAAAGAGTAAATTGTGGGTTTTGGAGAACGTCAGGTAGGTTTAGCGTGGTTTTGGGGTGGATCTACGGTTTTTCTTTCTTTTTTTAGGGGTTATCTCGTTCTTGTTTGGGGTGTTTTTGACTTGTTTTGGGGTCTCCGTTGGGTTTTGTTGGGTTCTCATTGGTCGTTAAGGTAAATGGGAGTGGATTGTGGGTTTTGGAGAAGATCAGGTAGGTTTAGGGTGGTTTTGTAGAAAAATTCATAATTTTGGGGTTTTTTACTTCTGATCCAGTTCTTTTTTGGGGTGTTTTTGACGTGTTTTGGGGTCTCCGTTGGGTTTCGTTTGGTTTTCCATGGTCATCAGGGTGAAAAAGAGTAAATTGTGGGTTTTGGAGAACATCAGGTAGGTTTAGCGTGGTTCTGGTTTGGATCTATGGTTTTTGGGGTTTTCTTTCGTTTTTTGGGGATATCCCGTTCTTGTTTGGGGTGTTTTTGACTTGTTTTTGGGTCTCCGTTGGGTTTCGTTGTGTTCTCGTTGCTCGTTAATGTAAATGGGAGTGGATTGTGGGTTTTGGAGAAGATCAGGTGAGTTTAGGGTGGTTTTGTAGAAATTCATAGTTGTTTTTTTTTTTTTTTTTCTTCTGATCCAGATCTTTTTTGTGGTGTTTTTGACGTGTTTTGGGGTGTCCGTTGCATTTCGTTGAGTTCCTAATGGGTTTTCTGGTGGTTGGGAGTGGATTTTGCGATTTGGAGAACATCAGGTAGGTTTAGGGTGGTTCTGGGGTGGATCTATGATTTTTTTTTTTTTTTTTTCGTGTTTTGGATTTATCCCGTTCTTTTTTGGGGTGTTTTTGACGTGTTTTGGGGTCTCCGTTGGGTTTCGTTGTGTTTTCCGTGGTCATCATGGAGGAAGAGGTTAAATTGTGGGTTTTGGAGAACATCAGGTAGGTTTAGGGTGTTTTTTGGGTGGATCCATGGTTTTTGGGAATTTTCTTTCGTTTTTGGGCGTGATCCCATTCTTGTTTGTGGTGTTTTTGACTTGTTTTGGGGTCTCCATTGTGTTTCGTTGGGTTTTCCGTGGTCATCATGGAGGAAGAGGTTAAATTGTGGGTTTTGGAGAACATCAGGTAGGTTTAGGGTGTTTTTTGGGTGGATCCATGGTTTTTGGGAATTTTCTTTCATTTTTGGGGGTGATCCCGTTCTTGTTTGGGTTGTTTTTGACTTATTTTGTGGTCTCCATTGGGTTTCGTTACGTTTTCCGTGGTCATCATGGTGGATTAGTGTAAATTGTTGGTTTTGGAGAACTTCAGGTACGTTTAGGGGGATTTTTGGGGTGGATCTATGGTTTTGGGGGTTTTCTTTTGTTTTTTGTGTTGATCCTGTTCTTGTTTGGGGTGTTTTTGACGTGTTTTGTGGTCTCCGTTGGGTTTCGTTGGGTTTTCCGTTTTCATCGTGGTGGAAAAGTGTAGATTGTGGGTTTTGGAGAACTTCAGGTAGGTTTAGGGGGACTTTTGGGGCAGAGTCATGTTTTTGGGGGTTTCCTTCTGTTTCTTGGGGTGGTCCCGTTGGTTTTTGGGAAATTTTTGAGGTGTTTGGGGTTCTCCGTTGTGTTTTGTTGCGTTCTCTTTGGTCATCATGGTGTAAAATTGTAAATTGTGGGTTTTGGAGAACATCAGGTAGGTTTAGAGTGGTTTGGGGGTGGATCCATGGTTTTGGGGGATATTCTTCCAGTTTTGGGGGTGATGCCGTTCTTGTTTGGGGTGATTTTGACGTGTTTTGGGGTCTCCGTTGGGTTTCTTTGGGTTTTCTGTGGTCATGGTGGTGGAAAATTGTAAATTGCGGGTTTTGGAGAACTTCAGGTAGGTTTACGGTGTTTTTGGGGTGGATCTATGGTATTTGGGGATTTTCCTCCTGTTTTGGGTGTGATCCCGTTCTTTTTTGGGGTGTTTTTGAAGTTTTTTGGGGTCTCCGTTGGGATTTAGTTGGCTTCTCGTTGGTCATCATGGTGGAAAATTGTAAATTGTGGATTTTGGAGAACATCAGGTAGGTTTAGGGGAATTTTTGGTGTGGATCTATGTCTTTTGGGGTTTTCTTTCTTTTTGGGGTTGAACCAGTTCTTTTTTGGGGTGTTTTTGACATTTTTGGCTTCTCCGTTGGATTTTGTTGGGTTCTCGTTGGTCGTTAAGGTAAATGGGAGTGGATTGTGGGTTTTGAAGAAGATCAAGTAAGTTTAGGGTGGTTTTGGGAGGAAATTCATAGTTTTGGGGTTTTTTTCTTCTGATCCAGTTATTTTGGTGTGGTTTTGACGTGTTTTGGGGTTTCCGTTGGGTTTTGTTGGATTTCCATCGGGTTTTCTGGTGGTTGGGAATGGATTGTACATTTAGGAGAACATCAGGTAGGTTTAAGGATTATTTTGGAGTTAAATCACGTTTTTTCTTCTGATCCTGTTCGCTTTTGGGTTTTTTTTGTGGTGTTTTGGTGTTTCCGTTGCGTTTCGTTGAGTTCCTAATGGGTTTTCTGGTGGTTGGGTGTGGACTTTGGTATTTGGAGAACTTCAGGTAGGTTTAGGGTGGTTTGGGGGTGGATCCATGGTTTTGGGGGATTTTCTTCCAGTTTTGGGGGTGATGCCGTTCTTGTTTGGGGTGTTTTTGACGTGTTTAGGGGTCTCCGTTGGGTTTTGTTGTGTTTTCCGTGGTCATGGTTGTGGAAAAGCGTAAATTGTGGGTTTTGGAGAACCTCGGGTATGTTTAGAGTTCTTTTGCGGTGGATCTATGGTTTTGGGGGATTTTCTTTTAGTTTTGGGTGTGATCCTGTTCTTTTTCGTGGTGTTTTTCACGTTTTTTTGGGGTGTCCGATGGGTTTTGGTGGGTTTTCCATGGTCATCATGGTGGAAAAGTGTAAATTGTGGGTTTTGGAGAACATCGGGTAGGTTAAGGATGGGTTTGGATTGGATCTATGGTATTTGGGGATTTCTTCTGTTTTCTGGAGGTGCTCCTCTTCTTTTTTGGGGTTTTTATTGACATAGTTTGGGGTCACCGTTTGGTTTCGTTGGTTTTCCTTTGTCATCCTGGTGGAAAATTGTAGATTGTGGGTTTTGGAGAACTTCATGTAGGTTTAGGGGGACTTTTGGGGTGGATTCAAGGTATTTGGGCTTTTCTTCTGTTTTTTGGTGTGATCCCGTTCTTGTTTGGGGTGTTTTTGACGTGTTTTGGGGTCTCCGTTGGGTTTTAGTTGGGTTCTTGTTGGTCATCATGTTGGAAACTGGTAAATTGTGGATTTTGGAGAACGTAGGTGAGTTTAACGTGTTTTTTTGGTGGTGAATCTATGGTTTTGGGGGATTTCTTCTTTTTTTTAGTGTTTTCTTCTGGTTTTGGGGCGGTCCCCTTTTTTTGGGGGGGATGTTCTTGACGTGTTTTGGGGTCTCCGTTGGGTTTTGTTCGGTTCTTGTTGGTCATTATGTTAAATAGGAGTGGATTGTGGGTTTTGGAGAACATCAGGTAGGTTTAAGATTTTTTTGGGGGTTAAATCACGTTTTTTCTTCTGATCCGGTTCGCTTTTGGGGTGATTTTTTAACGTGTTTTGTGGTTTTCGTTGTGCTTCGTGGAGTTCCTAATGGTTTTTATGGTGGTTGGGAGTGGACTTTAAGATTTGGAGAACATCAGGTATGTTTAGGGTGGTTTTGTATTGGATCCGTGCTTTTTGGGGTTTTCTTTCATTTTGGGGGGTGATCACGTTCTTGTTTGGGGTGTTTTTGACATCTTTTGGGGTCTCCGTTGGGTTTCATTAGGTTTTCCGTTGTCATTATGGTGGAAAAGTGTAAATTGTGGGTTTTGTAGAACATGAGGTAGGTTTAGGGGGACTTTTGGGGTGGATTCATAGTATTTGGGGGATTTTCTTTTTTTTAGGGGGTGATCCTGTTCTTTTTTGGGTTGTTTTGACGTGTATTGGGGTCTCCATTGGGTTTCGTTGGTTTTTCTGTGGTCATGGTGGTGGAAAAAGGTAAATTGCGGGTTTTGATAAACTTCAGGTAGGTTTAGGGGGACTTTTGGGGTGGATTCATGGTATTTGGGGTTTTCTTCTGTTTTTTTTGGGGGGGTGATCCTGTTCTGTTTTGTGGTGTTTTTGACGTGTTTTGGGGTCTCCTTTGGTTTCGTTGTGTTTTCCGTGGTCATCATGGTGGAAAATGGTTAATTGTGGGTTTTGGAGAACATCAGGTAGGTTTAGGGTGGTTTTGGTGTGGATCTATGATTTTGGGGTTATTTTCTTCCAGTTTTGGGGGTCATCCCGTTCTTTTTTGGGATTGTTTTTGACGTGTTTTGGGGTCTCCGTTGGGCTTCCTTTGGATTTCCATGGTCATCCTTGTGGAAAAGAGTAAATTGTGGGTTTTGGAGAACGTCAGGTAGGTTTAGGGTGGTTTTGGGGTGGATCTACGGTTTTTGGCGTTTTCTTTCTTTTTTTCGGGGTTATCCCGTTCTTGTTTGGGGTGTTTTTGACTTGTTTTGGGGTCTCCGTTGGGTTTTGTTGTGTTCTCGTTGGTCGTTAAGGTAAATGGGAGTGGATTGTGGGTTTTGGAGAAGATCAGGTAGGTTTAGGGTGGTTTTGTAGAGAAATTCATAGTTTTGTGTTTTTTTACTTCTGATCCAGTTCTTTTCTGGGGTGTTTTTGACGTGTTTTGGGGTCTCCGTTGGGTTTCGTTTGGTTTTCCATGGTCATCAGGGTGAAAAAGAGTAAATTGTGGGTTTTGGAGAACATCAGGTAGGTTTAGTGGGGGTTTTGGGGTGGATCTATGGCTTTTAGAGTTTTCTTTCGTTTTAGGGGGTGATCCTGTTCTTTTTTGGAGTATTTTTGACATGTTTTGGTGTCTCTGTTTAGTTTTAGTTGGGTTGTTGTTGGTCATCATGGTGGAAAAGTGTAAATTGTGGGTTTTTGGAGAGCATTAGGTAGGTTTAGGGGGACTTTTGTGGCAGAGTCATGTTTTTTGGGGTTTCCTTCTGTTTCTTGGGGTGGTCCCGTTCTTTTTTGGGAATTTTTTGAGGTGTTTGGGGGTCTCCGTTGTGTTTTGTTGCGTTCTCGTTGGTCATCATGGTGTAAAATTGTAAATTGTGTGTTTTGGTGAACATCAGGTAGGTTTAGGGTTGTTTTGGGGTGGATCTATGGTATTTGGGGTTTTCTTTCGTTTTTTGTTTTGATCCTGTTCTTTTTTGGGTTGAATCTATGGTTTTGGGGGATTTCTTCTGTTTTTTAGTTTTTTTTTTTCTGTTTTTGGAGTGATCCCGTTCTTTTTTGGGGGTGTTTTTGACGTGTTTTGGGGTCTCCGTTGGGTTTCGTTGTGTTTTCCGTGGTCATCATGGTGGAAAAGTTTAGATTGTGGGTTTTGGAGAACTTCAGGTAGGTTTTGGGGGACTTTTGTGGTGGATGTATGGTATTTGGGGTTTTCTTCTGTTTTTTGGGGTGATGCAGTTCTTGTTTGGGGTGTTTTTGACATGTTTTGTGGTCTCCATTGAGTTATGTTGGTTTTTCCGTGGTCATGGTGGTGGAAAAGTGTAAATTGTGGGTTTTGGAGAACATCAGGTAGGTTTAGTGGGATTTTTGGTGTGGATCTATGGCTTTTCGGGTTTTCTTTCTTTTTGGGGTTGAACCAGTTCTTTTTTGGGGTGTTTTTGACGTGTTTTGGGGTCTCCGTTGGGTTTTGTTGGGTTTCCATTGGGTTTTCTGGTGGTTGGGAGTGCATTGTACATTTAGGAGAACATCAGGTAGGTTTAAGGGTTATTTGGGGGTTAAATCACGTTTTTTCTTCTGATCCTGTTCACTTTTGGGGTGTTTTTGAGGTGTTTTGGTGTTTCCGTTGCGTTTCGTTGAGTTCCTAATGGATTTTCTGGTGGTTGGGAGTGGACTTTGGGATTTGGAGAACATCAGGTAGGTTTAGGGGGACTTTTGGGGTGGATCTATGGCTTTTGGGGTTTTCTTTCATTTTTTGTGTTGATCCCGTTCTTTTTTGGGGTGTTTTTGACGTGTTTTGTGGTCTCCGTTGGGTTTTGTTGTGTTTTCCGTGGTCATCATGGTGGAAAAGTTTAGATTGTGGGTTTTGGAGAACATCAGGTAGGTTTAGGGGGTGTTTTGGGGTGGATTCATGGTATATGGGGTTTTCTTCTGTTTTTTTGGGGTGATGCAGTTCTTTTTTGGGGTGTTTTGACGTGTTTTGTGGTCTCCGTTGGGTTTTGTTGGGTTTTCCGTTGTCATCGTGGTGGAAAAGTGTAGATTGTGGGTTTTGGAGAACATCAGGTAGGTTTAGGGGGACTTTTGGCGTGGATTCATGGTATATGGGATTTTCTTCTGTTTTTTTTGGGGTGATGCAGTTCTTTTTTGGGGTGTTTTTCACGTGTTTTGTGGTCTTCATTGGGTTTCGTTGGGTTTTCCGTGGTCATCAAGGAGGAACAGGTTAAATTGTGGGTTTAGGAGAACATCGGGTACATTTAGGGTGGTTTTGGGTGGATCCATGGTGTTGGGGGATTTTCTTTCGATTTTGGGGGTGATGCCGTTCTTGTTTGGAGTGTTTTTGACGTGTTTTGGGGTCTCCTTTGGGTTTTGTTGGGTTTCCATTGGGTTTTCTGGTGCTTGGGAGTGGATTGTACATTTAGGAGAACATCAGGTAGGTATAAGGGTTATTTGGTGGTTAAATCACGTTTTTTCTTCTGATCCTTTTCACTTTTGTGGTGTTTTGAGGTATTTTGCCGTTTCCGTTGCGTTTCGTTGAGTTCCTAATGGGTTTTCTGGTTGTTGGGAGTGGACTTTGGGATTTGGAGAACATCAGGTAGGTTTAGGGGGACTTTTGGAATGGATCTATGGCTTTTGGGATTTTCTTCTGTTTTTTTTTGGGGTGTTGCAGTTCTTTTTTGGGGTGTTTTTGACGTGTTTTGTAGTCTCCGTTGGATTTTGTTGGGTTTTCCGTTGTCTTCGTGGTGGAAAAGTGTAGATTGTGAGTTTAGGAGAACATCAGGTAGGTTTAGGGTGGTTTTGGGGTGGATCCATGGTTTTGGGGGATTTTCTTTCGTTTTTGGGGATAATCCCGTTCTTGTTTGTGGTGTTTTTGACGTGTTTTTGTGTCTCCGTTGGGTTTTGTTGGGCTTTTTGTGGTCATCATGGTGGAAAAGTGTAGATTGTGGGTTTTGGAGAACTTCAGGTAGGTTTAGGGGACTTTTGGGGTGGATTCATGCTATTTGGGCTTTTCTTCTGTTTTTTGGGTGATGCAGTTCTTTTTTGGCATGTTTTTGACGTGTTTTGGGGTCTCCGTTTGGTTTTAGTTGGGTTCTTGTTGGTCATCATGGTGGAAAAGTGTAAATTGTGGGTTTTTGGAGAACATCAGGTAGGTTTAGGGTTGTTTTGGGATGGATCTATGGTATTTGGGGTTTTCTTTCGTTTTTTTTTTTGTGTTGATCCTGTTCTTTTTTGGGGTGAATCTATTGTTTTGGGGGATTTCTTCTGTTTTTTAGGGTTTTCTTCTGTTTTTGGAGTGATCCCGTTCTTTTTTGGGGGTGTTTTTGACGTGTTTTGGGGTCTCCGTTGGGTTTTGTGTGGTTTCCATTGGGTTTTCTGGTGGTTGGGAGTGCATTGTACATTTAGGAGAACATCAGGTAGGTTTAAGGGTTATTTGGGGGTTAAATCACGTTTTTTCTTCTGATCCTGTTCACTTTTGGGGTGTTTTTGAGGTGTTTTGGTGTTTCCGTTGTGTTTCGTTGAGTTCCTAATGGATTTTCTGGTGGTTGGGAGTGGACTTTGGGATTTGGAGAACATCAGGTAGGTTTAGGGGGACTTTTGGGGTGGATCTATGGCTTTTGGGGTTTTCTTTCATTTTTTGTGTTGATCCCGTTCTTTTTTGGGGTGTTTTTGACATGTTTTGGGGTCTCCGTTGGGTTTCGTTGGGTTTTCCGTTGTCATCGTGGTGGAAAAGTGTAGATTGTGGGTTTTAGAGAACTTCACGTACGTTTAGGGGGACTTTTGTGGTGGATCTAAGGTATTTAGGGTTTTCTTCTGTTTTTTTTTTTTTTTTGTTTGTTTGTTTTTTTTTTTGTGATGCAGTTCTTTTTTGGGGTGTTTTTGACGTGTTTTGTGGTCTCCGTTGGGTTTTGTTGTGTTTTCCGTGGTCATCATGGTGGAAAAGTTTAGATTGTGGGTTTTGGAGAACATCAGGTAGGTTTAGGGGGTGTTTTGGGGTGGATTCATGGTATATGGGGTTTTCTTCTGTTTTTTTGGGGTGATGCAGTTCTTTTTTGGGGTGTTTTTGACGTGTTTTGTGGTCTCCGTTGGGTTTTGTTGGGTTTTCCGTTGTCATCGTGGTGGAAAAGTGTAGATTGTGGGTTTTGGAGAACATCAGGTAGGTTTAGGGGGACTTTTGGCGTGGATTCATGGTATATGGGATTTTCTTCTGTTTTTTTGGGGTGATGCAGTTCTTTTTTGGGGTGTTTTTCACGTGTTTTGTGGTCTTCATTGGGTTTCGTTGGGTTTTCCGTGGTCATCAAGGAGGAACAGGTTAAATTGTGGGTTTAGGAGAACATCGGGTACATTTAGGGTGGTTTTGGGGTGGATCCATGGTGTTGGGGGATTTTCTTTCGATTTTGGGGGTGATGCCGTTCTTGTTTGGAGTGTTTTTGACGTGTTTTGGGGTCTCCTTTGGGTTTTGTTGGGTTTCCATTGGGTTTTCTGGTGCTTGGGAGTGGATTGTACATTTAGGAGAACATCAGGTAGGTATAAGGGTTATTTGGTGGTTAAATCACGTTTTTTCTTCTGATCCTTTTCACTTTTGTGGTGTTTTGAGGTATTTTGCCGTTTCCGTTGCGTTTCGTTGAGTTCCTAATGGGTTTTCTGGTTGTTGGGAGTGGACTTTGGGATTTGGAGAACATCAGGTAGGTTTAGGGGGACTTTTGGAATGGATCTATGGCTTTTGGGATTTTCTTCTGTTTTTTTTTGGGGTGTTGCAGTTCTTTTTTGGGGTGTTTTTGACGTGTTTTGTAGTCTCCGTTGGATTTTGTTGGGGTTTCCGTTGTCTTCGTGGTGGAAAAGTGTAGATTGTGAGTTTAGGAGAACATCAGGTAGGTTTAGGGTGGTTTTGGGGTGGATCCATGGTTTTGGGGGATTTTCTTTCGTTTTTGGGGATGATGCCGTTCTTGTTTGTGGTGTTTTTGACGTGTTTTTGGGTCTCCGTTTGGTTTTGTTGGGCTTTTTGTGGTCATCATGGTGGAAAAGTGTAGATTGTGGGTTTTGGAGAACTTCAGGTAGGTTTAGGGGACTTTTGGGGTGGATTCATGCTATTTGGGCTTTTCTTCTGTTTTTTGGGTGATGCAGTTCTTTTTTGGCGTGTTTTTGACGTGTTTTGGGGTCTCCGTTTGGTTTTAGTTGGGTTCTTGTTGGTCATCATGGTGGAAAAGTGTAAATTGTGGGTTTTTGGAGAACATCAGGTAGGTTTAGGGTTGTTTTGGGATGGATCTATGGTATTTGGGGTTTTCTTTCGTTTTTTTTTTTTGTGTTGATCCTGTTCTTTTTTGGGGTGAATCTATTGTTTTGGGGGATTTCTTCTGTTTTTTAGGGTTTTCTTCTGTTTTTGGAGTGATCCCGTTCTTTTTTGGGGGTGTTTTTGACGTGTTTTGGGGTCTCCGTTGGGTTTTGTGTGGTTTCCATTGGGTTTTCTGGTGGTTGGGAGTGCATTGTACATTTAGGAGAACATCAGGTAGGTTTAAGGGTTATTTGGGGGTTAAATCACGTTTTTTCTTCTGATCCTGTTCACTTTTGGGGTGTTTTTGAGGTGTTTTGGTGTTTCCGTTGCATTTCGTTGAGTTCCTAATGGGTTTTCTGGTGGTTGGGAGTGGACTTTGGGATTTGGAGAACATCAGGTAGGTTTAGGGGGACTTTTGGAATGGATCTATGGCTTTTGGGGTTTTCTTTCATTTTTTGTGTTGATCCTGTTATTTTCTGAGGTGTTTTTGACGTGTTTTGTGGTTTCCATTGGGTTTCGTTGGGTTTTCCATGGTAATGGTGGTGGAAAAGTGTAGATTGTGGGTTTTGGAGAACTTCCGGTACGTTTAGGGAGTCTTTTGGGGTGGATTCATGGTATATGGGGTTTTCTTCTGTTTTTTGGGGTGATGCAGTTCTTTTTTGGGGTGTTTTTGACGTGTTTTGTGGTCTCCATTTTGTTTCGTTGGGTTTTCCGTGGTCATCATGGAGGAAGAGGTTAAATTATGGGTTTTGGAGAACATCAGGTAGGTTTAGGGTGTTTTTTGGTTGGATCCATGGTTTTTGGGAATTTTCTTTCGTTTTTGGGGGTGATCCCATTCTTGTTTGTGGTGTTTTTGACTTGTTTTGGGGTCTCCATTGGGTTTCGTTGGGTTTTCCGTGGTCATCATGGTGGAAAAGTGTAAATTGTGGGTTTTGGAGAACTTCAGGTACGTTTAGGGGGACTTTTGGGGTGGATCTATGGCTTTTGGGGTTTTCTTTTGTTTTTTGTGTTGATCCCGTTCTTGTTTGGGGTGTTTTTGACGTGTTTTGTGGTCTCCGTTGGGTTTCGTTGGGTTTTCCGTTTTCATCGTGGTGGAAAAGTGTAGATTGTGGGTTTTGGAGAACTTCAGGTAGGTTTAGGGGGACTTTTGGGGTGGATTCATGGTATTTGGGGTTTTCTTCTGTTTTTTGGGTTGATTCCGTTCTTGTTTGGGTTGTTTTTGATGTGTTTTGTGGTCTCTGTTGTGTTTCGTTGGTTTTTCCGTGGTCATCATGGTGGAAAAGTGTAAATTCTAAGTTTTAGAGAACATCGGGTACTTTTAGGGTCTTTTTGGGGTGGATCTGTGGTTTTGGGGGATTTTCTTCCAGTTTTGGTGTGATGCAGTTCTTTTTTGGGGTGTTTTTGACGTGTTTTGGGGTCTCCGTTGGGTTTTATTTGGGTTCTTGTTGGTCATCATGGTGGAAAAGTGAAGGTTGTGGGTTTTGGAGAACATCAGGTAGGTTTAGGGGGACTTTTGGGGCAGAGTCATGTTTTTGGGGGTTTCCTTCTGTTTCTTGGGGTGGTCCCGTTGTTTTTTGGGAAATTTTTGAGGTGTTTGGGGTTCTCCGTTGTGTTTTGTTGCGTTCTCTTTGGTCATCATGGTGTAAAATTGTAAATTGTGGGTTTTGGAGAACATCAGGTAGGTTTAGAGTGGTTTGGGGGTGGATCCATGGTTTTGGGGGATTTTCTTCCAGTTTTGGGGGTGATGCCGTTCTTGTTTGGGGTGATTTTGACGTGTTTAGGGGTCTCCGTTGGGTTTCTTTGGGTTTTCTGTGGTCATGGTGGTGGAAAATTGTAAATTGCAGGTTTTGGAGAACTTCAGGTAGGTTTACGGTGTTTTTGGGGTGGATCTATGGTATTTGGGGATTTTCCTCCTGTTTTGGGTGTGATCCCGTTCTTTTTTGGGGTGTTTTTGAAGTTTTTTGGGGTCTCCGTTGGGATTTAGTTGGCTTCTCGTTGGTCATCATGGTGGAAAATTGTAAATTGTGGATTTTGGAGAACATCAGGTAGGTTTAGGGGAATTTTTGGTGTGGATCTATGTCTTTTGGGGTTTTCTTTCTTTTTGGGGTTGAACCAGTTCTTTTTTGGGGTGTTTTTGACATTTTTGGCTTCTCCGTTGGATTTTGTTGGGTTCTCGTTGGTCGTTAAGGTAAATGGGAGTGGATTGTGGGTTTTGAAGAAGATCAAGTAAGTTTAGGGTGGTTTTGGGAGGAAATTCATAGTTTTGGGGTTTTTTTCTTCTGATCCAGTTATTTTGGTGTGGTTTTGACGTGTTTTGGGGTTTCCGTTGGGTTTTGTTGGATTTCCATTGGGTTTTCTGGTGCTTGGGAATGGATTGTACATTTAGGAGAACATCAGGTAGGTTTAAGGATTATTTTGGAGTTAAATCACGTTTTTTCTTCTGATCCTGTTCGCTTTTGGGTTTTTTTTGTGGTGTTTTGGTGTTTCCGTTGCGTTTCGTTGAGTTCCTAATGGGTTTTCTGGTGGTTGGGTGTGGACTTTGGTATTTGGAGAACTTCAGGTAGGTTTAGGGTGGTTTGGGGGTGGATCCATGGTTTTGGGGGATTTTCTTCCAGTTTTGGGGGTGATGCCGTTCTTGTTTGGGGTGTTTTTGACGTGTTTAGGGGTCTCCGTTGGGTTTTGTTGTGTTTTCCGTGGTCATGGTTGTGGAAAAGCGTAAATTGTGGGTTTTGGAGAACCTCGGGTATGTTTAGAGTTCTTTTGCGGTGGATCTATGGTTTTGGGGGATTTTCTTTTAGTTTTGGGTGTGATCCTGTTCTTTTTCGTGGTGTTTTTCACGTTTTTTTGGGGTGTCCGATGGGTTTTGGTGGGTTTTCCATGGTCATCATGGTGGAAAAGTGTAAATTGTGGGTTTTGGAGAACATCGGGTAGGTTAAGGATGGGTTTGGATTGGATCTATGGTATTTGGGGATTTCTTCTGTTTTCTGGAGGTGCTCCTCTTCTTTTTTGGGGTTTTTATTGACATAGTTTGGGGTCACCGTTTGGTTTCGTTGGTTTTCCTTTGTCATCCTGGTGGAAAATTGTAGATTGTGGGTTTTGGAGAACTTCATGTAGGTTTAGGGGGACTTTTGGGGTGGATTCAAGGTATTTGGGCTTTTCTTCTGTTTTTTGGTGTGATCCCGTTCTTGTTTGGGGTGTTTTTGACGTGTTTTGGGGTCTCCGTTGGGTTTTAGTTGGGTTCTTGTTGGTCATCATGTTGGAAACTGGTAAATTGTGGATTTTGGAGAACGTAGGTGAGTTTAACGTGTTTTTTTGGTGGTGAATCTATGGTTTTGGGGGATTTCTTCTTTTTTTTAGTGTTTTCTTCTGGTTTTGGGGCGGTCCCCTTTTTTTGGGGGGGATGTTCTTGACGTGTTTTGGGGTCTCCGTTTGGGTTTCGTTGTGTTTTCCATGGTCATCATGGTGGAAAATGGTAAATTGTGAGTTTTGGAGAAGATCAGATAGGTTTAGTGTGGTTTTGTAGAAAAATTCATAGTTTTGTGTTTTTTTACTTCTGATCCAGTTCTTTTTTGGGGTGTTTTTGACGTGTTTTGTTTTCTCCGTTGGGTTTCGTTTGGTTTTCCATTGTCATCATGGTGAAAAAGAGTAAATTGTGGGTTTTGGAGAAGATCAGGTAGGTTTAGGGTGGTTTTGGGGTGGATCTATTGTTTTTGGGTTTTTCTTTTTTTGGGGGGGGATATCCCGTTCTTGTTTGTGGTGTTTTTGATTGTTTTGGGGTCTCTGTTGGGTTTTGTTGTGTTCCTTTTGCTCGTTAATGTAAATGGGAGTGGATTGTGGGTTTTGGAGAAGATCAGGTGAGTTTAGGGTGGTTTTTGTGGAAATTCATAGTTTTTGTTTTTTTTTTTTTTTCTTCTGATCCAGTTCTTTTTTGGGGTGTTTTTGACGTGTTTTGGGGTGTGTGTTGCGTTTCGTTGAGTTCCTAATGGGTTTTCTGGTGGTTGGGAGTGGACTTTGGGATTTGGAGAACATCAGGTAGGTTTAGGGTGGTTTTGGGGTGGATCTATGATTTTGGGGTTATTTTCTTCCAGTTTTGGGGGTCATCCCGTTCTTTTTTGGGGTGTTTTTGACGTGTTTTGTGGTCTCCGTTGGGTTTCCTTGGGTTTTCCATGGTTATCGTTGTGGAAAAGAGTAAATTGTGGGTTTTGGAGAACGTCAGGTAGGTTTAGCGTGGTTTTGGGGTGGATCTACGGTTTTTCTTTCTTTTTTTAGGGGTTATCTCGTTCTTGTTTGGGGTGTTTTTGACTTTTTTTGGGGTCTCCGTTGGGTTTTGTTGGGTTCTCATTGGTCGTTAAGGTAAATGGGAGTGGATTGTGGGTTTTGGAGAAGATCAGGTAGGTTTAGGGTGGTTTTGTAGAAAAATTCATAATTTTGGGGTTTTTTACTTCTGATCCAGTTCTTTTTTGGGGTGTTTTTGACGTGTTTTGGGGTCTCCGTTGGGTTTCGTTTGGTTTTCCATGGTCATCAGGGTGAAAAAGAGTAAATTGTGGGTTTTGGAGAACATCAGGTAGGTTTAGCGTGGTTCTGGTTTGGATCTATGGTTTTTGGGGTTTTCTTTCGTTTTTTGGGGATATCCCGTTCTTGTTTGGGGTGTTTTTGACTTGTTTTTGGGTCTCCGTTGGGTTTCGTTGTGTTCTCGTTGCTCGTTAATGTAAATGGGAGTGGATTGTGGGTTTTGGAGAAGATCAGGTGAGTTTAGGGTGGTTTTGTAGAAATTCATAGTTGTTTTTTTTTTTTTTTTTCTTCTGATCCAGATCTTTTTTGTGGTGTTTTTGACGTGTTTTGGGGTGTCCGTTGCATTTCGTTGAGTTCCTAATGGGTTTTCTGGTGGTTGGGAGTGGATTTTGCGATTTGGAGAACATCAGGTAGGTTTAGGGTGGTTCTGGGGTGGATCTATGATTTTTTTTTTTTTTTTTCGTGTTTTGGATTTATCCCGTTCTTTTTTGGGGTGTTTTTGACGTGTTTTGGGGTCTCCGTTGGGTTTCGTTGTGTTTTCCGTGGTCATCATGGAGGAAGAGGTTAAATTGTGGGTTTTGGAGAACATCAGGTAGGTTTAGGGTGTTTTTTGGGTGGATCCATGGTTTTTGGGAATTTTCTTTCGTTTTTGGGCGTGATCCCATTCTTGTTTGTGGTGTTTTTGACTTGTTTTGGGGTCTCCATTGTGTTTCGTTGGGTTTTCCGTGGTCATCATGGAGGAAGAGGTTAAATTGTGGGTTTTGGAGAACATCAGGTAGGTTTAGGGTGTTTTTTGGGTGGATCCATGGTTTTTGGGAATTTTCTTTCATTTTTGGGGGTGATCCCGTTCTTGTTTGGGTTGTTTTTGACTTATTTTGTGGTCTCCATTGGGTTTCGTTACGTTTTCCGTGGTCATCATGGTGGATTAGTGTAAATTGTTGGTTTTGGAGAACTTCAGGTACGTTTAGGGGGATTTTTGGGGTGGATCTATGGTTTTGGGGGTTTTCTTTTGTTTTTTGTGTTGATCCTGTTCTTGTTTGGGGTGTTTTTGACGTGTTTTGTGGTCTCCGTTGGGTTTCGTTGGGTTTTCCGTTTTCATCGTGGTGGAAAAGTGTAGATTGTGGGTTTTGGAGAACTTCAGGTAGGTTTAGGGGGACTTTTGGGGCAGAGTCATGTTTTTGGGGGTTTCCTTCTGTTTCTTGGGGTGGTCCCGTTGGTTTTTGGGAAATTTTTGAGGTGTTTGGGGTTCTCCGTTGTGTTTTGTTGCGTTCTCTTTGGTCATCATGGTGTAAAATTGTAAATTGTGGGTTTTGGAGAACATCAGGTAGGTTTAGAGTGGTTTGGGGGTGGATCCATGGTTTTGGGGGATATTCTTCCAGTTTTGGGGGTGATGCCGTTCTTGTTTGGGGTGATTTTGACGTGTTTTGGGGTCTCCGTTGGGTTTCTTTGGGTTTTCTGTGGTCATGGTGGTGGAAAATTGTAAATTGCGGGTTTTGGAGAACTTCAGGTAGGTTTACGGTGTTTTTGGGGTGGATCTATGGTATTTGGGGATTTTCCTCCTGTTTTGGGTGTGATCCCGTTCTTTTTTGGGGTGTTTTTGAAGTTTTTTGGGGTCTCCGTTGGGATTTAGTTGGCTTCTCGTTGGTCATCATGGTGGAAAATTGTAAATTGTGGATTTTGGAGAACATCAGGTAGGTTTAGGGGAATTTTTGGTGTGGATCTATGTCTTTTGGGGTTTTCTTTCTTTTTGGGGTTGAACCAGTTCTTTTTTGGGGTGTTTTTGACATTTTTGGCTTCTCCGTTGGATTTTGTTGGGTTCTCGTTGGTCGTTAAGGTAAATGGGAGTGGATTGTGGGTTTTGAAGAAGATCAAGTAAGTTTAGGGTGGTTTTGGGAGGAAATTCATAGTTTTGGGGTTTTTTTCTTCTGATCCAGTTATTTTGGTGTGGTTTTGACGTGTTTTGGGGTTTCCGTTGGGTTTTGTTGGATTTCCATCGGGTTTTCTGGTGGTTGGGAATGGATTGTACATTTAGGAGAACATCAGGTAGGTTTAAGGATTATTTTGGAGTTAAATCACGTTTTTTCTTCTGATCCTGTTCGCTTTTGGGTTTTTTTTGTGGTGTTTTGGTGTTTCCGTTGCGTTTCGTTGAGTTCCTAATGGGTTTTCTGGTGGTTGGGTGTGGACTTTGGTATTTGGAGAACTTCAGGTAGGTTTAGGGTGGTTTGGGGGTGGATCCATGGTTTTGGGGGATTTTCTTCCAGTTTTGGGGGTGATGCCGTTCTTGTTTGGGGTGTTTTTGACGTGTTTAGGGGTCTCCGTTGGGTTTTGTTGTGTTTTCCGTGGTCATGGTTGTGGAAAAGCGTAAATTGTGGGTTTTGGAGAACCTCGGGTATGTTTAGAGTTCTTTTGCGGTGGATCTATGGTTTTGGGGGATTTTCTTTTAGTTTTGGGTGTGATCCTGTTCTTTTTCGTGGTGTTTTTCACGTTTTTTTGGGGTGTCCGATGGGTTTTGGTGGGTTTTCCATGGTCATCATGGTGGAAAAGTGTAAATTGTGGGTTTTGGAGAACATCGGGTAGGTTAAGGATGGGTTTGGATTGGATCTATGGTATTTGGGGATTTCTTCTGTTTTCTGGAGGTGCTCCTCTTCTTTTTTGGGGTTTTTATTGACATAGTTTGGGGTCACCGTTTGGTTTCGTTGGTTTTCCTTTGTCATCCTGGTGGAAAATTGTAGATTGTGGGTTTTGGAGAACTTCATGTAGGTTTAGGGGGACTTTTGGGGTGGATTCAAGGTATTTGGGCTTTTCTTCTGTTTTTTGGTGTGATCCCGTTCTTGTTTGGGGTGTTTTTGACGTGTTTTGGGGTCTCCGTTGGGTTTTAGTTGGGTTCTTGTTGGTCATCATGTTGGAAACTGGTAAATTGTGGATTTTGGAGAACGTAGGTGAGTTTAACGTGTTTTTTTGGTGGTGAATCTATGGTTTTGGGGGATTTCTTCTTTTTTTTAGTGTTTTCTTCTGGTTTTGGGGCGGTCCCCTTTTTTTGGGGGGGATGTTCTTGACGTGTTTTGGGGTCTCCGTTGGGTTTTGTTCGGTTCTTGTTGGTCATTATGTTAAATAGGAGTGGATTGTGGGTTTTGGAGAACATCAGGTAGGTTTAAGATTTTTTTGGGGGTTAAATCACGTTTTTTCTTCTGATCCGGTTCGCTTTTGGGGTGATTTTTTAACGTGTTTTGTGGTTTTCGTTGTGCTTCGTGGAGTTCCTAATGGTTTTTATGGTGGTTGGGAGTGGACTTTAAGATTTGGAGAACATCAGGTATGTTTAGGGTGGTTTTGTATTGGATCCGTGCTTTTTGGGGTTTTCTTTCATTTTGGGGGGTGATCACGTTCTTGTTTGGGGTGTTTTTGACATCTTTTGGGGTCTCCGTTGGGTTTCATTAGGTTTTCCGTTGTCATTATGGTGGAAAAGTGTAAATTGTGGGTTTTGTAGAACATGAGGTAGGTTTAGGGGGACTTTTGGGGTGGATTCATAGTATTTGGGGGATTTTCTTTTTTTTAGGGGGTGATCCTGTTCTTTTTTGGGTTGTTTTGACGTGTATTGGGGTCTCCATTGGGTTTCGTTGGTTTTTCTGTGGTCATGGTGGTGGAAAAAGGTAAATTGCGGGTTTTGATAAACTTCAGGTAGGTTTAGGGGGACTTTTGGGGTGGATTCATGGTATTTGGGGTTTTCTTCTGTTTTTTTTGGGGGGGTGATCCTGTTCTGTTTTGTGGTGTTTTTGACGTGTTTTGGGGTCTCCTTTGGTTTCGTTGTGTTTTCCGTGGTCATCATGGTGGAAAATGGTTAATTGTGGGTTTTGGAGAACATCAGGTAGGTTTAGGGTGGTTTTGGTGTGGATCTATGATTTTGGGGTTATTTTCTTCCAGTTTTGGGGGTCATCCCGTTCTTTTTTGGGATTGTTTTTGACGTGTTTTGGGGTCTCCGTTGGGCTTCCTTTGGATTTCCATGGTCATCCTTGTGGAAAAGAGTAAATTGTGGGTTTTGGAGAACGTCAGGTAGGTTTAGGGTGGTTTTGGGGTGGATCTACGGTTTTTGGCGTTTTCTTTCTTTTTTTCGGGGTTATCCCGTTCTTGTTTGGGGTGTTTTTGACTTGTTTTGGGGTCTCCGTTGGGTTTTGTTGTGTTCTCATTGGTCGTTAAGGTAAATGGGAGTGGATTGTGGGTTTTGGAGAAGATCAGGTAGGTTTAGGGTGGTTTTGTAGAGAAATTCATAGTTTTGTGTTTTTTTACTTCTGATCCAGTTCTTTTTTGGGGTGTT
Source organism: Aythya ferina (assembly GCF_964211825.1). Taxonomy (NCBI): domain Eukaryota; kingdom Metazoa; phylum Chordata; class Aves; order Anseriformes; family Anatidae; genus Aythya; species Aythya ferina. Next base: position 8,752 of record NW_028181320.1, on the reverse strand, counting down.
TTTGACGTGTTTTGGGGTCTCCGTTGGGTTTCGTTTGGTTTTCCATGGTCATCAGGGTGAAAAAGAGTAAATTGTGGGTTTTGGAGAACATCAGGTAGGTTTAGTGGGGGTTTTGGGGTGGATCTATGGCTTTTAGAGTTTTCTTTCGTTTTAGGGGGTGATCCTGTTCTTTTTTGGAGTATTTTTGACATGTTTTGGTGTCTCTGTTTAGTTTTAGTTGGGTTGTTGTTGGTCATCATGGTGGAAAAGTGTAAATTGTGGGTTTTTGGAGAGCATTAGGTAGGTTTAGGGGGACTTTTGTGGCAGAGTCATGTTTTTTGGGGTTTCCTTCTGTTTCTTGGGGTGGTCCCGTTCTTTTTTGGGAATTTTTTGAGGTGTTTGGGGGTCTCCGTTGTGTTTTGTTGCGTTCTCGTTGGTCATCATGGTGTAAAATTGTAAATTGTGTGTTTTGGTGAACATCAGGTAGGTTTAGGGTTGTTTTGGGGTGGATCTATGGTATTTGGGGTTTTCTTTCGTTTTTTGTTTTGATCCTGTTCTTTTTTGGGTTGAATCTATGGTTTTGGGGGATTTCTTCTGTTTTTTAGTTTTTTTTTTTTTCTGTTTTTGGAGTGATCCCGTTCTTTTTTGGGGGTGTTTTTGACGTGTTTTGGGGTCTCCGTTGGGTTTCGTTGTGTTTTCCGTGGTCATCATGGTGGAAAAGTTTAGATTGTGGGTTTTGGAGAACTTCAGGTAGGTTTTGGGGGACTTTTGTGGTGGATGTATGGTATTTGGGGTTTTCTTCTGTTTTTTGGGGTGATGCAGTTCTTGTTTGGGGTGTTTTTGACATGTTTTGTGGTCTCCATTGAGTTATGTTGGTTTTTCCGTGGTCATGGTGGTGGAAAAGTGTAAATTGTGGGTTTTGGAGAACATCAGGTAGGTTTAGTGGGATTTTTGGTGTGGATCTATGGCTTTTCGGGTTTTCTTTCTTTTTGGGGTTGAACCAGTTCTTTTTTGGGGTGTTTTTGACGTGTTTTGGGGTCTCCGTTGGGTTTTGTTGGGTTTCCATTGGGTTTTCTGGTGGTTGGGAGTGCATTGTACATTTAGGAGAACATCAGGTAGGTTTAAGGGTTATTTGGGGGTTAAATCACGTTTTTTCTTCTGATCCTGTTCACTTTTGGGGTGTTTTTGAGGTGTTTTGGTGTTTCCGTTGCGTTTCGTTGAGTTCCTAATGGATTTTCTGGTGGTTGGGAGTGGACTTTGGGATTTGGAGAACATCAGGTAGGTTTAGGGGGACTTTTGGGGTGGATCTATGGCTTTTGGGGTTTTCTTTCATTTTTTGTGTTGATCCCGTTCTTTTTTGGGGTGTTTTTGACATGTTTTGGGGTCTCCGTTGGGTTTCGTTGGGTTTTCCGTTGTCATCGTGGTGGAAAAGTGTAGATTGTGGGTTTTAGAGAACTTCACGTACGTTTAGGGGGACTTTTGTGGTGGATCTAAGGTATTTAGGGTTTTCTTCTGTTTTTTTTTTTGTTTGTTTGTTTTTTTTTTTTTTTGTGATGCAGTTCTTTTTTGGGGTGTTTTTGACGTGTTTTGTGGTCTCCGTTGGGTTTTGTTGTGTTTTCCGTGGTCATCATGGTGGAAAAGTTTAGATTGTGGGTTTTGGAGAACATCAGGTAGGTTTAGGGGGTGTTTTGGGGTGGATTCATGGTATATGGGGTTTTCTTCTGTTTTTTTGGGGTGATGCAGTTCTTTTTTGGGGTGTTTTTGACGTGTTTTGTGGTCTCCGTTGGGTTTTGTTGGGTTTTCCGTTGTCATCGTGGTGGAAAAGTGTAGATTGTGGGTTTTGGAGAACATCAGGTAGGTTTAGGGGGACTTTTGGCGTGGATTCATGGTATATGGGATTTTCTTCTGTTTTTTTGGGGTGATGCAGTTCTTTTTTGGGGTGTTTTTCACGTGTTTTGTGGTCTTCATTGGGTTTCGTTGGGTTTTCCGTGGTCATCAAGGAGGAACAGGTTAAATTGTGGGTTTAGGAGAACATCGGGTACATTTAGGGTGGTTTTGGGGTGGATCCATGGTGTTGGGGGATTTTCTTTCGATTTTGGGGGTGATGCCGTTCTTGTTTGGAGTGTTTTTGACGTGTTTTGGGGTCTCCTTTGGGTTTTGTTGGGTTTCCATTGGGTTTTCTGGTGCTTGGGAGTGGATTGTACATTTAGGAGAACATCAGGTAGGTATAAGGGTTATTTGGTGGTTAAATCACGTTTTTTCTTCTGATCCTTTTCACTTTTGTGGTGTTTTGAGGTATTTTGCCGTTTCCGTTGCGTTTCGTTGAGTTCCTAATGGGTTTTCTGGTTGTTGGGAGTGGACTTTGGGATTTGGAGAACATCAGGTAGGTTTAGGGGGACTTTTGGAATGGATCTATGGCTTTTGGGATTTTCTTCTGTTTTTTTTTGGGGTGTTGCAGTTCTTTTTTGGGGTGTTTTTGACGTGTTTTGTAGTCTCCGTTGGATTTTGTTGGGTTTTCCGTTGTCTTCGTGGTGGAAAAGTGTAGATTGTGAGTTTAGGAGAACATCAGGTAGGTTTAGGGTGGTTTTGGGGTGGATCCATGGTTTTGGGGGATTTTCTTTCGTTTTTGGGGATAATCCCGTTCTTGTTTGTGGTGTTTTTGACGTGTTTTTGTGTCTCCGTTGGGTTTTGTTGGGCTTTTTGTGGTCATCATGGTGGAAAAGTGTAGATTGTGGGTTTTGGAGAACTTCAGGTAGGTTTAGGGGACTTTTGGGGTGGATTCATGCTATTTGGGCTTTTCTTCTGTTTTTTGGGTGATGCAGTTCTTTTTTGGCATGTTTTTGACGTGTTTTGGGGTCTCCGTTTGGTTTTAGTTGGGTTCTTGTTGGTCATCATGGTGGAAAAGTGTAAATTGTGGGTTTTTGGAGAACATCAGGTAGGTTTAGGGTTGTTTTGGGATGGATCTATGGTATTTGGGGTTTTCTTTCGTTTTTTTTTTTGTGTTGATCCTGTTCTTTTTTGGGGTGAATCTATTGTTTTGGGGGATTTCTTCTGTTTTTTAGGGTTTTCTTCTGTTTTTGGAGTGATCCCGTTCTTTTTTGGGGGTGTTTTTGACGTGTTTTGGGGTCTCCGTTGGGTTTTGTGTGGTTTCCATTGGGTTTTCTGGTGGTTGGGAGTGCATTGTACATTTAGGAGAACATCAGGTAGGTTTAAGGGTTATTTGGGGGTTAAATCACGTTTTTTCTTCTGATCCTGTTCACTTTTGGGGTGTTTTTGAGGTGTTTTGGTGTTTCCGTTGTGTTTCGTTGAGTTCCTAATGGATTTTCTGGTGGTTGGGAGTGGACTTTGGGATTTGGAGAACATCAGGTAGGTTTAGGGGGACTTTTGGGGTGGATCTATGGCTTTTGGGGTTTTCTTTCATTTTTTGTGTTGATCCCGTTCTTTTTTGGGGTGTTTTTGACATGTTTTGGGGTCTCCGTTGGGTTTCGTTGGGTTTTCCGTTGTCATCGTGGTGGAAAAGTGTAGATTGTGGGTTTTAGAGAACTTCACGTACGTTTAGGGGGACTTTTGTGGTGGATCTAAGGTATTTAGGGTTTTCTTCTGTTTTTTTTTTTTTTTTGTTTGTTTGTTTTTTTTTTTGTGATGCAGTTCTTTTTTGGGGTGTTTTTGACGTGTTTTGTGGTCTCCGTTGGGTTTTGTTGTGTTTTCCGTGGTCATCATGGTGGAAAAGTTTAGATTGTGGGTTTTGGAGAACATCAGGTAGGTTTAGGGGGTGTTTTGGGGTGGATTCATGGTATATGGGGTTTTCTTCTGTTTTTTTGGGGTGATGCAGTTCTTTTTTGGGGTGTTTTTGACGTGTTTTGTGGTCTCCGTTGGGTTTTGTTGGGTTTTCCGTTGTCATCGTGGTGGAAAAGTGTAGATTGTGGGTTTTGGAGAACATCAGGTAGGTTTAGGGGGACTTTTGGCGTGGATTCATGGTATATGGGATTTTCTTCTGTTTTTTTGGGGTGATGCAGTTCTTTTTTGGGGTGTTTTTCACGTGTTTTGTGGTCTTCATTGGGTTTCGTTGGGTTTTCCGTGGTCATCAAGGAGGAACAGGTTAAATTGTGGGTTTAGGAGAACATCGGGTACATTTAGGGTGGTTTTGGGGTGGATCCATGGTGTTGGGGGATTTTCTTTCGATTTTGGGGGTGATGCCGTTCTTGTTTGGAGTGTTTTTGACGTGTTTTGGGGTCTCCTTTGGGTTTTGTTGGGTTTCCATTGGGTTTTCTGGTGCTTGGGAGTGGATTGTACATTTAGGAGAACATCAGGTAGGTATAAGGGTTATTTGGTGGTTAAATCACGTTTTTTCTTCTGATCCTTTTCACTTTTGTGGTGTTTTGAGGTATTTTGCCGTTTCCGTTGCGTTTCGTTGAGTTCCTAATGGGTTTTCTGGTTGTTGGGAGTGGACTTTGGGATTTGGAGAACATCAGGTAGGTTTAGGGGGACTTTTGGAATGGATCTATGGCTTTTGGGATTTTCTTCTGTTTTTTTTTGGGGTGTTGCAGTTCTTTTTTGGGGTGTTTTTGACGTGTTTTGTAGTCTCCGTTGGATTTTGTTGGGGTTTCCGTTGTCTTCGTGGTGGAAAAGTGTAGATTGTGAGTTTAGGAGAACATCAGGTAGGTTTAGGGTGGTTTTGGGGTGGATCCATGGTTTTGGGGGATTTTCTTTCGTTTTTGGGGATGATGCCGTTCTTGTTTGTGGTGTTTTTGACGTGTTTTTGGGTCTCCGTTTGGTTTTGTTGGGCTTTTTGTGGTCATCATGGTGGAAAAGTGTAGATTGTGGGTTTTGGAGAACTTCAGGTAGGTTTAGGGGACTTTTGGGGTGGATTCATGCTATTTGGGCTTTTCTTCTGTTTTTTGGGTGATGCAGTTCTTTTTTGGCGTGTTTTTGACGTGTTTTGGGGTCTCCGTTTGGTTTTAGTTGGGTTCTTGTTGGTCATCATGGTGGAAAAGTGTAAATTGTGGGTTTTTGGAGAACATCAGGTAGGTTTAGGGTTGTTTTGGGATGGATCTATGGTATTTGGGGTTTTCTTTCGTTTTTTTTTTTGTGTTGATCCTGTTCTTTTTTGGGGTGAATCTATTGTTTTGGGGGATTTCTTCTGTTTTTTAGGGTTTTCTTCTGTTTTTGGAGTGATCCCGTTCTTTTTTGGGGGTGTTTTTGACGTGTTTTGGGGTCTCCGTTGGGTTTTGTGTGGTTTCCATTGGGTTTTCTGGTGGTTGGGAGTGCATTGTACATTTAGGAGAACATCAGGTAGGTTTAAGGGTTATTTGGGGGTTAAATCACGTTTTTTCTTCTGATCCTGTTCACTTTTGGGGTGTTTTTGAGGTGTTTTGGTGTTTCCGTTGCATTTCGTTGAGTTCCTAATGGGTTTTCTGGTGGTTGGGAGTGGACTTTGGGATTTGGAGAACATCAGGTAGGTTTAGGGGGACTTTTGGAATGGATCTATGGCTTTTGGGGTTTTCTTTCATTTTTTGTGTTGATCCTGTTATTTTCTGAGGTGTTTTTGACGTGTTTTGTGGTTTCCATTGGGTTTCGTTGGGTTTTCCATGGTCATCGTGGTGGAAAAGTGTAGATTGTGGGTTTTGGAGAACTTCCGGTACGTTTAGGGAGTCTTTTGGGGTGGATTCATGGTATATGGGGTTTTCTTCTGTTTTTTGGGGTGATGCAGTTCTTTTTTGGGGTGTTTTTGACGTGTTTTGTGGTCTCCATTTTGTTTCGTTGGGTTTTCCGTGGTCATCATGGAGGAAGAGGTTAAATTATGGGTTTTGGAGAACATCAGGTAGGTTTAGGGTGTTTTTTGGTTGGATCCATGGTTTTTGGGAATTTTCTTTCGTTTTTGGGGGTGATCCCATTCTTGTTTGTGGTGTTTTTGACTTGTTTTGGGGTCTCCATTGGGTTTCGTTGGGTTTTCCGTGGTCATCATGGTGGAAAAGTGTAAATTGTGGGTTTTGGAGAACTTCAGGTACGTTTAGGGGGACTTTTGGGGTGGATCTATGGCTTTTGGGGTTTTCTTTTGTTTTTTGTGTTGATCCCGTTCTTGTTTGGGGTGTTTTTGACGTGTTTTGTGGTCTCCGTTGGGTTTCGTTGGGTTTTCCGTTTTCATCGTGGTGGAAAAGTGTAGATTGTGGGTTTTGGAGAACTTCAGGTAGGTTTAGGGGGACTTTTGGGGTGGATTCATGGTATTTGGGGTTTTCTTCTGTTTTTTGGGTTGATTCCGTTCTTGTTTGGGTTGTTTTTGATGTGTTTTGTGGTCTCTGTTGTGTTTCGTTGGGTTTTCCGTGGTCATCATGGTGGAAAAGTGTAAATTCTAAGTTTTAGAGAACATCGGGTACTTTTAGGGTCTTTTTGGGGTGGATCTGTGGTTTTGGGGGATTTTCTTCCAGTTTTGGTGTGATGCAGTTCTTTTTTGGGGTGTTTTTGACGTGTTTTGGGGTCTCCGTTGGGTTTTATTTGGGTTCTTGTTGGTCATCATGGTGGAAAAGTGAAGGTTGTGGGTTTTGGAGAACATCAGGTAGGTTTAGGGGGACTTTTGGGGCAGAGTCATGTTTTTGGGGGTTTCCTTCTGTTTCTTGGGGTGGTCCCGTTGTTTTTTGGGAAATTTTTGAGGTGTTTGGGGTTCTCCGTTGTGTTTTGTTGCGTTCTCTTTGGTCATCATGGTGTAAAATTGTAAATTGTGGGTTTTGGAGAACATCAGGTAGGTTTAGAGTGGTTTGGGGGTGGATCCATGGTTTTGGGGGATTTTCTTCCAGTTTTGGGGGTGATGCCGTTCTTGTTTGGGGTGATTTTGACGTGTTTAGGGGTCTCCGTTGGGTTTCTTTGGGTTTTCTGTGGTCATGGTGGTGGAAAATTGTAAATTGCAGGTTTTGGAGAACTTCAGGTAGGTTTACGGTGTTTTTGGGGTGGATCTATGGTATTTGGGGATTTTCCTCCTGTTTTGGGTGTGATCCCGTTCTTTTTTGGGGTGTTTTTGAAGTTTTTTGGGGTCTCCGTTGGGATTTAGTTGGCTTCTCGTTGGTCATCATGGTGGAAAATTGTAAATTGTGGATTTTGGAGAACATCAGGTAGGTTTAGGGGAATTTTTGGTGTGGATCTATGTCTTTTGGGGTTTTCTTTCTTTTTGGGGTTGAACCAGTTCTTTTTTGGGGTGTTTTTGACATTTTTGGCTTCTCCGTTGGATTTTGTTGGGTTCTCGTTGGTCGTTAAGGTAAATGGGAGTGGATTGTGGGTTTTGAAGAAGATCAAGTAAGTTTAGGGTGGTTTTGGGAGGAAATTCATAGTTTTGGGGTTTTTTTCTTCTGATCCAGTTATTTTGGTGTGGTTTTGACGTGTTTTGGGGTTTCCGTTGGGTTTTGTTGGATTTCCATTGGGTTTTCTGGTGCTTGGGAATGGATTGTACATTTAGGAGAACATCAGGTAGGTTTAAGGATTATTTTGGAGTTAAATCACGTTTTTTCTTCTGATCCTGTTCGCTTTTGGGTTTTTTTTGTGGTGTTTTGGTGTTTCCGTTGCGTTTCGTTGAGTTCCTAATGGGTTTTCTGGTGGTTGGGTGTGGACTTTGGTATTTGGAGAACTTCAGGTAGGTTTAGGGTGGTTTGGGGGTGGATCCATGGTTTTGGGGGATTTTCTTCCAGTTTTGGGGGTGATGCCGTTCTTGTTTGGGGTGTTTTTGACGTGTTTAGGGGTCTCCGTTGGGTTTTGTTGTGTTTTCCGTGGTCATGGTTGTGGAAAAGCGTAAATTGTGGGTTTTGGAGAACCTCGGGTATGTTTAGAGTTCTTTTGCGGTGGATCTATGGTTTTGGGGGATTTTCTTTTAGTTTTGGGTGTGATCCTGTTCTTTTTCGTGGTGTTTTTCACGTTTTTTTGGGGTGTCCGATGGGTTTTGGTGGGTTTTCCATGGTCATCATGGTGGAAAAGTGTAAATTGTGGGTTTTGGAGAACATCGGGTAGGTTAAGGATGGGTTTGGATTGGATCTATGGTATTTGGGGATTTCTTCTGTTTTCTGGAGGTGCTCCTCTTCTTTTTTGGGGTTTTTATTGACATAGTTTGGGGTCACCGTTTGGTTTCGTTGGTTTTCCTTTGTCATCCTGGTGGAAAATTGTAGATTGTGGGTTTTGGAGAACTTCATGTAGGTTTAGGGGGACTTTTGGGGTGGATTCAAGGTATTTGGGCTTTTCTTCTGTTTTTTGGTGTGATCCCGTTCTTGTTTGGGGTGTTTTTGACGTGTTTTGGGGTCTCCGTTGGGTTTTAGTTGGGTTCTTGTTGGTCATCATGTTGGAAACTGGTAAATTGTGGATTTTGGAGAACGTAGGTGAGTTTAACGTGTTTTTTTTGGTGGTGAATCTATGGTTTTGGGGGATTTCTTCTTTTTTTTAGTGTTTTCTTCTGGTTTTGGGGCGGTCCCCTTTTTTTGGGGGGGATGTTCTTGACGTGTTTTGGGGTCTCCGTTGGGTTTTGTTCGGTTCTTGTTGGTCATTATGTTAAATAGGAGTGGATTGTGGGTTTTGGAGAACATCAGGTAGGTTTAAGATTTTTTTGGGGGTTAAATCACGTTTTTTCTTCTGATCCGGTTCGCTTTTGGGGTGATTTTTTAACGTGTTTTGTGGTTTTCGTTGTGCTTCGTGGAGTTCCTAATGGTTTTTATGGTGGTTGGGAGTGGACTTTAAGATTTGGAGAACATCAGGTATGTTTAGGGTGGTTTTGTATTGGATCCGTGCTTTTTGGGGTTTTCTT